>NC_056742.1:495044537-495324900 GCF_019279795.1 Protopterus annectens
AGCAGAGAATGGCCAACCTAGACTGATGCTTATTAAGAGGGGATGGTGCTGAGAAAACATGGCAGAAGAAGAGAACGTCTTAACAAGACTAGTAGCAGTGTGAAAATTGTGTTGTTTTGTTTCCTGCAAATTGGTTCTCACTTTGAAATTATGGCAGTCTGAAGCTAGCAGCAATGCACATTATGACATCTCTTATTTCATGTTTTTAATAGCAGATGTTACAGGGAGTTCTTCCTAACAGGAAATATGGTGATAAAGGCTGTGTGTCTATGTGGGTGGGGGAGGAACAATCATGTTAAGGCCTTCAGGTAAGTCAAACTCACAGCAGAAACACCCTTTCCTCATCTTGAACATGACATGTTTGTATGCAGACAAACTCCCTGTGGACTGAGTTCCAGACAAACCCTCCCACAGATACGACTGCTGCCTTCTGTACAGGCAACAGGGCTTGTCTTATGCATACAAACAGGAAGCAAACAGTTAAAAATCTCACAACCTTCACAAAGGCCTCTAATAAAACAGAATCTGCAGAAATTTTATTTATTTTTTTATTTTATATTTTGATTACTGGGTAAGTACACTGATCACAAGTGATCACTTGCTTTAATCATCCAATACTGGAATTTAACATTTAAAGGCGAACTTGACAACATTCCCTGTAAGCCAGGTCAAGTTTGAGCTCCTAAATGCAATTTTACTGAGATGCCCTTTATTCAGCTGGACTCTGATCTAATTCAACAGTTTTAAAGCTATAAATACAGTAAACACATATGTATCCCCCCTATTTACTGACTAGTAGACTCTGTAAGATACAGAAGATGCTACAACAAACATAAAGGGGAATTATATTGCAATTTCGCAGACAGACAAAAATGGTACCCCCCCCCCAAGACTGCAGAATCAAGTACAGATAAGAAACAAGGAGGAGAAATATTCAAATTAAATGTTCTATATATGTGGCACAAAGAGGCTGGATTTAAAGATAATAAAAAAATCTGTGTTGAGAATAAAAGTTAACATTTGGGTGAAGTTGTTCTTTAAAGCCATCCATCACCACACCCTTCTCATCAGAACCAGGAAGAAGAGCATCTTAAGTCACTCATGATATTTGGGACTAGCACACGTAAGACAAGTAATATTGGGCCCCAAGGTCAAATATGGCAGAAGAGTAACCCTCGTGCCAATCCTATTTTTGACTACCGATAAGGAGAAAGACAGCAGAACATTTGTGCCCCCCCTAACAACCAAGACAGCAAAACATTTGTGCTCCCCCTAACAACCACACTGTACTAAGGAGCAGAACATCTGTGCCCCCCCTAACAACCACACTGTACTAAGGAGCAGCTGCAGAGGTCAGCTTATGAACACCTACAAAAGACCTCTTGGGGGTTGCCTATTCATGTGGTCTGCTTTGCAGGCTACAGATGGACTCTTATTAGGATACATCCAATACATGAATATATCACCCTTTTAGGATAGTTCTTAAGGTTCCTTCCCTTTTCCACATATATTTGTTTACAAGCCCTTAAAGGGCAAACAGAAGGGAAAGAAAACAGAATCAAGGTGGACTTCATGAGCTGCGAGCTGCAACGCCTCCTCATTGGATGTACCAAGCAGGGAGCCGGACATGAAAACTCATTATCTGTCCTTATTTCAGAAGCCTTGGGTCCTTGTGATTCAGCAATAACCAATGGTCAGAAGGTGTGAAAGAAAGTGTCCAGCGGTTAACCCTGACTGAGAGATCTTGGATACCCCCTGTAACATCTGGTATTAAAAACATGAAATAAGAGAAGTCATAATGTACAGTGCTGCTAGCTTCAGACTGCTTTAATTTCAAAGTGTGAACCAACTTGCAGGCAACAAAACCACACAGTTCTCACACTGCTACTCTGAACATTGCTAAAGGCACCAAATAACTGAAAACAGCAACTCACGCATTACTTTCCCTTTTTAGAAGAAAAAGGAGGCATCCTACATCTGAAGTAAGTAGAGCCACTTCTTAAATATCAGGCAGCTAGAGTATATGGTTAAGGCACTGAACTGTTAAATAGCAGCTTCCTGTATCCAAAAGGTAAAGGGTTTGATTCTGTCTACCTCCATATGCCTACTGTGCGTCTCGGAGCAAGTCATTGAACCAGACAATGCTCCTGGGTCACCCTTGGAAATGGTCACTTTGTCCAGTGGGCTTACCTGGTTAATTGTATAAAAAAATACTTCAGCGCTTTTATAAGCACCGGGAATAAAATCTTTGTTTCATGTAATCAGCACAATTACTTTCACAGATATTCATGCCTTTTATTTTATTTTAATCTGCTTAACATGGTACAGCACTGACCCCACTGGACTTGTTCCCAGGCAGAAAAATTAAAACAACAAATGTCAGAATATGACATCTTTAATTAATAAAACTTTTTTTTTTTTTTTACATAAGGAGAAAACAGTGCAGGGAAGTCAAGCAGAAAGTCTGTACATTATTAAATAAGACCATTGTAATCAGAATTGGATTACACATGGTATAGAGATTCTATGCTATCCAATTTATTAGAAATATGAAGTCCACAGAGTACAGCAGTTATACTAGTCTGGTATACAGTACTTACACATAAATCTCACAATGTAAAATGATGGAATGATGTTGGAGTGCCATAACTATGCAGTGTGCATACGGCTGTGGCACTTTTGTAATATGGCTTAACTGGTGTATGTTGTGGTTGCGGCACATCATTGTCATGGGCATGTGGACATACAAACCTTTTATACTTACAACATACAGATAACATTCACATGTGGCATGTCATCAGCTCATGAAGTTTTCAGAGAGATGATATGTAGATGATCGAGGAGATTACAGCTATTAATAATAATGCTGATACATTAGTATGGGATATGAACAGAGGAGAATGTGACATAAAAAGAAGTTGTGTCTTACCAGAACGTTCCATCTGTACTGTTGATCCTCGTTCAGTCATTACGCATGGGTATCGGTTCCAAGCTCGGAACCGAGCTGGCCATTTTCCAAGCTCGCGTCAGCTTCAAACTCTCGGGCTAAACTCTTACCCACAATTCCCCTCTCCCTGTTACCTCAGATTGAGTTTGCAAGTTAAAGAAGGTAGAGGCTACCTCTGGTCAAATAACCTAAGAGAACTGGATGGTGAGATCCACTAGAAACCACAGGAGGGGTAAGGAGGGAGGGTTGTAATGACTTAACGAGGATCAACAATACAGATGGAACGTTATGGTAAGACATAACTTCTTTATCTGATATTCTTAATCCTCGTTCATTCCTTACATATGGGACAGAGTCCCCAGCTACCTCTATTCCTGGGAGGCTCTCATGGAAGGACATTTCTGAGCACCATAGAACCGAAAGATGCTCTTCCCCTGGAGGCCAAATCCAATTTGTAATGATTGATGAAGGTATGAGGCGTAGCCCAAGTTGCAGCTGCACAGATGTCATGTAAAGAAGCTATGGCATGGAAGGCAGCAGAAGTTGCCACCGACCTTGTTGAATGAGCTTTCATGGTAGTAGACAACGAGATATTGCGTTGTGTATAAATAAATGTCACACAGTCCTTCAACCATCTAGCTAATGTGACCTCAGCAACAGCCGATACTGATCTCAATCCAGAAAAGGCCAAAAATAACTGGTCAGATTTACAAAAGGGCCTAGTCCTGTTCAAGTAAAAATGGATATGCCTGTGGATATCTAGGGTATGTAGGCAATACTCTCCTCTGTTTGAATGATTGGGAAAGAAAACTGGCAATTCAATGCCTTGATTAATGGACATTTCAGAGATCACTTTTGGCAGAAATGACGGATTAGTTCTTAGAGACACTCATGTCTATGAAAAATCAAGTATGGACTCTTGATACATAAAGCTTGAAGTTCAGAAATACGTCTGGCAAAAGTAATAGCGACCAAAAACAAGGTTTTCCATGACAAATACTTGAGGTCGCAAGATAAGGCTGGTTCAAAAGGTGCCATTGTCAGGGCTTGTAGAACTAATGATAAATCCCACGGTTGAATAGGTTCTCTAAAAGGTGGCTTCAGATGATTCAAACCTTTTATGAATGTCTTGCACAATTTATGGGACATAAGAGAGGAATCTTGGACACCCTCATGAAAATTAGAAATTGCAGCCAAATGAACTCTAATGGTAGAGGCCGATAGACCGGATTGAAACAGGTCAGCCAGATAGTCTAGTATTATCGACACTGGTGCTGAAAAGGGGTCTACTTGTTTATCTTTCAGCCAACAGGCAAATCTTGTCCACTTGCTCAGATAATTAATTCTAGTGGAAGACTTATGAGAAGCAATGAGAATATCACGTGCTGGTAAAGAAAGATCATTCTGCCTGGCAATCAAGGGAATTGGAGTAGCCAAGCCATGAGCTTCAGGCTGTTCAAGTTGGGATGAATCATGTTCTGTGGGTGTGAGATCAACTCCGGGATTGGATGGAGAATCCATGGTCGATCTAGTAGGTGAGGCCAAAGGAAGGGGAACCAAATCTGTCATGGCCAATATGCTGCTATGAGGATTACCTTGCTCTTCAATAGACAGGCTTTCTTCAGAAACTGGGGAATGAGGGGAAAGGGTGGAAATGCGTATAGAAGACCCGAGGGCCAATCGTGGACTAGAGCGTCCCTGGGTGACGGTCCCGGAGGGGGAATCAGGGCAAAGTAGTTGCTGCATTTGTAGTTGGTCGGGGATGCAAAGAGGTCGCAGCAAGGACGGCCCCAGTGGTGGAAGATCTCCGCCACTATCAAGGGATTCAGGGACCTCTCGTGAGGTTGCAGAATGCACCTGCTAAGTCTGTCTGCTATCACGTTGGAACTCCTGGGAATGTGCGTTGCTAGAAGAAAATGGTTGGTAGCCATCACCCATTGCCATATCCTCATGGCCTCTCGACAAAGGGGGCAAGATTTGGTTCCACCTTGCTTGATGATGTACCAGACCACCGTCATGTTGTCTGATTGAATCGCAATTGTCCCAGACAGCAACATAGGATGGAATGCTTGCAACGCCAGAAGCACCGCCCTCAGCTCTAGAATATTTATATGCAGATGGGCCTCCAGTTGGGACCAAGTGCCTTGGACTGTCTGTCCCTGACACAGCCCCCCCCCCACCCCATCAGCGAGGCATCCGTGGTCACTGTGGCCTTGGGTTGTTGGGGGGGGAAAGGGGCAAGACCATTGTGAGAGACTGTGTCTCATCTACCAATTTAAATCCTGTTTGCACCTGTGGGTTACTCGAATCATGGCTGAAAGAGGATGCTGAAAAGGATACCACTGGGTGAGCAGTAGCCATTGTAGAAGCCTCATGTGAAACCTGGCCAGGGGAACAATGGTGAAGGAGGCTGCCATGAAACCCAACAGCTGAAGAAACGAGTGAGCCATGGATTTTTCCTTTGAAAGGATTGGAATTAGTCGTTGATTTATCCTTAAAATTCTGTGCTCTGGAATAGCAGCTCTGCAGTTTTTTTGTGTGCAAGATAACCCCTATGAATTCTGTCGACTGAGATGGGGTGAGATTGGATTTCTGCCAGTTTATGGTTATGCCTAGCCTTTGAGCAGCGAGGAGAGAGTATGCCAGGGCTTTTTCCAGTAGATGTCTGGTGGGGGCGGAAATGAGCCAGTCGTCTAGGTATGGAAACATCTGGAATCCTTGAAGTCGCAAGTGAGCTGTGACAATTGCCATGCACTTTGTAAACACTCTGGGGGCTGTAGAGAAACCAAAGGGCAGTACTCTGAACTGGTAGTGATTGGCTCCCGCACGGAAGCGCAGAAATCTTCTTGATGGCCTGTCCACCTTTATGTTGTAGTACGCATCTTGAAGATCTATAGAGCACATCCAATCGTCTTTCTCCAAAAGCAGGAGGATAGACTGTATAGTGACCATCTGGAATTTTTGTACTCTCACAAACTTGTTCAATACACTGAGATCCAAAATTGGTCTCCAGTCCCCGGTTTTCTTTGGCACCAAAAATAGTCTTGAGTAGAATCCGGATTCTATCTGGTCTGGAGGGACTATTTGGATGACTCTGTTTCTTAGCAGCTTTTCTATCTCTAGTGCTGCTTCTTCCCTTTAACTGGGTGGAACGTCGGGAAGATTTTTTGAAGGGACGGGACAAAGATCGAAGGGGATATGATAACCTCTGGTTATGATCCTTTGTACCCAAGAATCGGTGGTGATGGTTAGCCAGGCAGAAGGGTACAAGGAGAAACGTACTCCAACCACCTACAGAGGAAAGGAGTTGGGCCGCTCTTCAGGACCGCTGGTAGGATTGACCAGGGAAAGAATCCCTGGACCCCACCCTGGTTATGCGGTCTCCCTCTGCCCCAAAAGGAACATCTTCCCTGTGAGTTCCCCCTCTGCCTCTGGGGGAGAACTCAGCCTGTGTGTCACGGAAAGGACCCTGAGATTTCTTGAACCATATCTTCCCACTCTTTTGGTTTTGGGAGAAAGCACGTTGAGGGGAAGAATAACAGATACTTATGGCAGAAAGGGTATTACTGTCTTGTTCACATCTAGCCAGTGTGCTTTTAACCTTGGGCCCAAACAACGAGGAGGGCTCAATGGGGGCATTAAGAAAGGAAGACTTAAAAGGTTTTGTGAAGTTGCACAAGCACATCCAGACGTGTCGTCTCAAGACTGCAGCTGAACCCGCCGCTCTAGCTGCTCCTTCTGATACGTGAGATATCAATCGCAAAGAGGAGTTAGATATAGACTCAATGGTGGCCAGTTGAGAGGCCACTTTGTCACGGACCTCATCAGACACGGCACCAGCCAAGGTTTCAGAGAGCTCAGAAACCAGATCCCTTTGAAGCCTGGTAAAATGTGCCATATAATTCAGGGACCTGATAGGAAAGGTCGCTGAAGCAAAAGTGCGCTTCCCTATTCTGTCCAGGGCCCAGGACTCTCTGTTAGGTGGATGGACAGTCTGGCTTTCTTCTTCTGCCAGATCCTTTTTTGTTGCGGCCGCCACCACCAAAGCATCTACAGGAAGACCTTTGGACCAATGAGGATCTGAAGCAGGACGGGACAAGATCTTATCTGGCCTCCGGGGAATAGCTTCAACAGTATCAGGGGGCCATCCAAGCACACTGCACTATGAACTTGACAAGTTCATTGGCAGGTGGAGTAACCCAGGAGGTAGGGGGCCGGGCGCGAAAGGCCTGCAGGAACACAGATTCCTTATGGGTTGGATTAGAGGGCTGCCAGTTTCAGGATTTCAAGGATATCGCCAAAGGATACCTCAGAGGGTGTCCGAGGTGATCCTTCCCACTCATCAAAATCTGTGTCTTCGGTGAGGGACTCCTCTGTGGAGTCCATGTGCTACCTCTTACATGAACATTTCCGGTGGACCTCCTCAGCAGGAGAAGCTGGGGAAGACAACGGAAAAGGGGATTCCTGAGGGAATATGTCCTGAGGGCATTGCACCCGGTGTCCACTAGGTGCAACTTGTGAAACCAGTGTACCACAGGAGGGTGGTGGTATAGACAGTCTGGTATCGCCTGCAGTAGCGAAAGCCTTCTCCATCATTTGGAAGGCTGGTCCACCCGGAGAGGAGGGTATGTCAAGGACAGGGGGCACTCCTCCCCTATGTGGCTCAGCCTGCAGAAAGCAGAGTCCCTGGATGGCTGTGGAGCTGCAAGCTATGCGTGTCACAGCTGACATCCTGGGTCGTAGCAAAACTTTCCTGCCATGAAGGCAGCTGCGGTTCTTTAGTGAGATCAATAAAGGGAACCACAGAATGGGAAGACTGTACTATATCCATGGACTTCAAAGGCAATGAAGGAGGAGAATAAGAAGGTGTCTTTGGAGATGGGTGATCACCTCCCAAGGAAGGATAGTTCCTGGGGGGGTGGAATACCTCTGGAGAAGAATGCCTGGTCCACAAGACGCAACACATCATGTTCAGAAAGACTTCTAGTGGACCTCACAGAGACTGAGGGAGAAACAGGCCTGTTCACAAAAGAGGCAGACTCGGTGCCCATCTCATCTGACCGCACCAAGGAAAACGGTGCCGAGAAAGACTGAACTACTGTAGTCTGCACCGAAGAAGTCATCATTGCCGATGTCATTGTCTGCACTGACACAGGGATCGGTGCCGAAGCTGGAATCGACAAAACTGGAGTCAACAATAAAGGCCTCGGTTCCAAGGAAGATCTAGGAGCCAAAGTGGTCAAAGTCTGCGCCGACTGACTGGAGCCGAAGGCCTCGGTGCTGAAGGTCTGGGCACCGAAAGCACTGGGGCTGACTGACAGCGCTCCGGAGCCGAGATTTTTAGCCTTTTTAGATTTTGGTTGGTGAGAGTCCCCAAATGAGACCTCTGACCCAGAAATAGCCCCCGAGAGGGAGATTTTAGAAGTCCCTTCAGTATCAGCTTATTTTTCCTTTCTAACAAAGTTCTATTAGAAATGTTCTCACATATAGTACAAGGTGGTTCAACAGATAAATGGGAAGCTCCCAAACAATAAAGACAAAGAGTGTGCATCAGAAGTAGGCAGTTTGTGTCCACAGTAAGAACACCACTTAAACCCCGGATTACCCTTTTTATCTGCCATATTAACAAATAGAAAAATACCAACAATGGTACAAGAGAGTACCCGAAGGTATGAAAGAGAAAGGGAAAAGGATTACCAACGATGGTAAGGAGAAAATTACCTTGCGGTAAAAAGGGCAAGTAAAGGACAGACAAAAAACGTGACGAAATTATGAACGCTAGATGCGATAGGGCAAGAGACAATAAAAGATCAACTTTTCTGACAGAAAAGTAATTTGTAAAGCAATTAAACAACAATTGACTGTACTTAGCTCAAGAAAAGTAGCTTGACACGACCAGATGGCAATGCGGCCAATGAAATCTGAGGTAACAGGGAGAGGGGAATTGTGGGTAAGAGTTTAGCTCAAGAGTTTGAAGCTGACACAAGCTTGGAAAATGGCGAGCTCGGAACCGATACCCATGCATAAGGAATGAACGAGGATTTACAATATCAGATGGTTGATTCAGTTGTAGAACAGACTGAAACATTGTATAATTTCAAACTGAAGGGTGGAGGAGTAAGTGTTAATGATTTTAGAAAAGTTACAAAAAAAAAAAAAACAGATGATGACAAAGTTAAAGCAGTGGCTTGCTTACTACTCGCAGAAGATAAACAAGCATCTACATGTGATTTCTGGGTGTGATAAAGAATCTTTCTAACTTTATTCTGAATGTAGTAGAAATAAATGTGCCATTAGGATATTATTGGAATGAGTTGTCAACTGATACTGTATTGAAGATCAAGGGTTTTAGATTCCTTAAACAGTTAGTTACAAAAGCATCAACAGTAAAATAATTTGATACGAGTTATCCGCTCACATTACATATTAATGCGACTGAGAAGTAAACTGGTGCATTTTTATGAAATAAATATGACTGCCATAAAACACTTGTTAGGGTTGATAAAGAGGTGCTAGCCCTAATATATGGTTTACCATACTCTGGAACAAACAAAGCTCCTGATTAGCACTCTTCAAGAAAAATCTTGAGGATTGGATGGGAAATAGGAAATTCACTCCGGGGATCACCTCTGTGGCTCTGCTCGACAGTGGCACAGGAAAATTATTTATTTGGGTGGCAAAAGCCAGGGTACCTTTTTGGCTAGGCTTGTATAGGCCCTAGGGCCAATAGCCTAGTACCTACCTATGAACATGCTCACTTATGTAAGACCACACTGGACTAATTCCTATTTACAATATTTACAGGTGACTTCCAGTGTGACAAAACAAAGCAGTAATGGTAATGGGTATAAATGAGGGGAGGGACAGAGAGAGAGAACAGCAAGGGGTAGGAGTTCAGTGTTAAGTAATGATACCTGCAGCAAAACACTGGTGCATTTTTTATTTTATGAAATGTGATTTAAGTTTTACCCTAAAGTTAGTGTACGAGATGAGAATTCCCAAAGTTCTGGTTCTGACACTGAAAGTCAGTAATTAATATAACTTGGCTTGGTTTGGGGAGTTTGCAGTACAGAAAAAAAGGTAGTGTTTGGGAACTCTTCTTGTAAATTCAGATGCTAAGGGTAGGAAGTTTTAAATAGCAGACAGCCTAGGAGAAGGGCTGCCCTTTTAATGGGTAACCATTTAAATTTCTGGCAGTAGGTAAGGGTAGAGATTCTACAGATTTTACTAGAAATGAAACAAGACCATTTTTAGCTTCTTATTAAAGGCTCACACAAATAAGGGTAAGCCATACTCGCAGATAATGGAATCCTGTTTTAATAATCGGCTTACCCTCAGTCAGTAAGCCATACTCACAGATAATGGAATCCTGTTTTAATAATGGGCTCACCCTCAGTTATCAAGCCATACTCGCAGATACTGGAATCCTGTTTTAATAATGGGCTCACCCTCAGTTAGTAAGCCATACTCACAGATAATGGAATCCTGTTTTAATAATGGGCATACCCTCAGTTAGTAAGCCATACTCACAGACAATGGAATCCTGTTTTAATAATGGGCTCACCCTCAGTTAGTAAGCCATACTCACAGATAAAGGAATCCTGTTTTAATAATGGGCTCACCCTCACTTAGTAAGCCATACTCGCAGATAATGGAATCCTGTTTTAATAATGGGCTCACCCTCAGTTAGTAAGCCATACTCACAGATAATGGAATACTGTTTTAATAATGGGCTCACCCTCAGTTAGTAAGCCATACTCACAGATAATGGAATCCTGTTTTAATAATGGGCTCACCCTCAGTTAGTAAGCCATACTGAGATAATGGAATCCTGTTTTAATAATGGGCTCACCCTCAGTTAGTAAGCCATACTCACAGATAATGGAATCCTGTTTTAATAATGGGCTCACCCTCAGTTAGTAAGCCATACTCACAGATAATGGAATCCTGTTTTAATAATGGGCTCACCCTCAGTTAGTAAGCCATACTCGCAGATAATGGAATCCTGTTTTAATAATGGGCTCACCCTCAGTTATCAAGCCATACTCACAGATAATGGAATCCTGTTTTAATAATGGGCTTACCCTCAGTTAGTAAGCCATATTCACAGATAGTGGAATCCTGTTTTAATAATGGGCTCACCCTCAGTTAGTAAGCCATACTCACAGACAATGGAATCCTGTTTTAATAATGGGCTCACCCTCAGTTAGTAAGCCATACTCGCAGATAATGCAATCCTGTTTTAATAATGGGCTCAGCCTCAGTTATCAAGCCATACTCGCAGATAATGGAATCCTGTTTTAATAATGGGCCCACCATCAGTTAGTAAGCCATACTCACAGATAATGGAATCCTGTTTTAATAATGGGCTCACCCTCAGTTAGTAAGCCATACTCACAGATAATGGAATCATGTTTTAATAATGGGCTCACCCTCAGTTAGTAAGCCACACTCACAGATAATGGAATCCTGTTTTAATAATGGGCTCACCCTCAGTTAGTAAGCCATACTCGCAGATAATGGAATCCTGTTTTAATAATGGGCTCACCCTCAGTTATCAAGCCATACTCACAGATAATGGAATCCTGTTTTAATAATGGGCTTACCCTCAGTTAGTAAGCCATACTCACAGATAATGGAATCCTGTTTTAATAATGGGCTCACCCTCAGTTAGTAAGCCATACTCACAGATAATGGAATCCTGTTTTAATAATGGGCTCACCCTCAGTTAGTAAGCCATACTCACAGATAATGGAATCCTGTTTTAATAATGGGCTCACCCTCAGTTATCAAGCCATACTCACAGAAAATGGAATCCTGTTTTAATAATGGGCTCACCCTCAGTTATCAAGCCATACTCGCAGATACTGGAATCCTGTTTTAATAATGGGCTCACCCTCAGTTAGTAAGCCATACTCACAGATAATGGAATCCTGTAATGGGCTCACCCCTCAGTTAGTAAGCCATACTCGCAGATAATGGAATCCTGTTTTAATAATGGGCTCACCGTCAGTTAGTAAGCCATACTCACAGATAAGGGAATCCTGTTTTAATAATGGGCTCACCCTCAGTTAGTAAGCCATAATCGCAGATAATGGAATCCTGTTTTAATAATGGGCTCACCCTCAGTTAGTAAGCCATACTCACAGATAATGGAATCCTGTTTTAATAATGGGCTCACCCTCAGTTAGTAAGCCATACTCACAGATAATGGAATCCTGTTTTAATAATGGGCTCACCCTCAGTTAGTAAGCCATACTCACAGATAATGGAATCCTGTTTTAATAATGGGCTCACCCTCAGTTAGAAAAACATACAAACAGACAATGGAATCCTGTTTTAATAATGGGCTCACCCTCAGTTAGTAAGCCATACTCACAGATAATGGAATCCTGTTTTAATAATGGGCTCACCCTCAGTTAGTAAGCCATACTCACAGATAATGGAATCCTGTTTTAATAATGGGCTCACCCTCAGTTAGTAAGCCATACTCACAAATAATGGAATCCTGTTTTAATAATGGGCCCACCCTCAGTTAGTAAGCCATACTCGCAGATAATGGAATCCTGTTTTAATAATGGGCTCACCCTCAGTTATCAAGCCATACTCACAGATAATAGAATCCTGTTTTAATAATGGGCTTACCCTCAGTTAGTAAGCCATACTCACAGATAATGGAATCCTGTTTTAATAATGGGCTCACCCCTCAGTTAGTAAGCCATACTCACAGATAATGGAATCCTGTTTTAATAATGGGCTCACCCTCAGTTAGTAAGCCATACTCACAGATAATGGAATCCTGTTTTAATAATGGGCTCACCCTCACTTATCAAGCCATACTCACAGACAATGGAATCCTGTTTTAATAATGGGCTCACCCTCAGTTAGTAAGCCATACTCGCAGATAATGGAATCCTGTTTTAATAATGGGCTCACCCTCAGTTAGTAAGCCATACTCACAGATAATGGAATCCTGTTTTAATAATGGGCTCACCCTCAGTTATCAAGCCATACTCACAGATAACGGAATCCTGTTTTAATAATGGGCTCATCCTCAGTTAGTAAGCCATACTCACAGATAGTGGAATCCTGCTTTAATAATGGGCTCACCCTCAGTTAGTAAGCCATACTCACAGATAATGGAATCCTGTTTTAATAATGGGCTCACCCTCAGTTAGTAAGCCATACTCACAGATAATAGAATCCTGTTTTAATAATGGGCTCACCCTCAGTTATCAAGCCATACTCACAGATAATGGAATCCTGTTTTAATAATGGGCTCACCCTCAGTTAGTAAGCCATATTCACAGATAGTGGAATCCTGTTTTAATAATGGGCTCACCCTCAGTTAGTAAGCCATACTCACAGATAATGGAATCCTGTTTTAATAATGGGCTCACCCTCAGTTAGTAAGCCATACTCACAAATAATGGAATCCTGTTTTAATAATGGGCTCACCCTCAGTTAGTAAGCCATACTCACAGATAATGGAATCCTGTTTTAATAATGGGCTCACCCTCAGTTAGTAAGCCATACGAATCCTGTTCCCTCAGTTAGTAAGCCATACTCACAGATAGTGGAATCCTGTTTTAATAATGGGCTCACCCTCAGTTAGTAAGCCATACTCACAGATAATGGAATCCTGTTTTAATAATGGGCTCACCCTCAGTTAGTAAGCCATACTCACAGATAATGGAATCCTGTTTTAATAATGGGCTCACCCTCAGTTATCAAGCCATACTCACAGATAATGGAATCCTGTTTTAATAATGGGCTCACCCTCAGTTATCAAGCCATACTCACAGATAATGGAATCCTGTTTTAATAATGGGCTCACCCTCAGTTAGTAAGCCATACTCACAGATAATGGAATCCTGTTTTAATAATGGGCTCACCCTCAGTTAGTAAGCCATACTCACAGATAATGGAATCCTGTTTTAATAATGGGCTCACCCTCAGTTAGTAAGCCATACTCACAGATAATGGAATCCTGTTTTAATAATGGGCTCACCCTCAGTTAGTAAGCCATACTCACAGATAATGGAATCCTGTTTTAATAATGGGCTCACCCTCAGTTAGTAAGCCATACTCACAGATAATGGAATCCTGTTTAATAATGGCTCACCCCTCAGTGTAAGCCACCTACAGATAATGGAATCCTGTTTTAATAATGGGCTCACCCTCAGTTAGTAAGCCATACTCACAGATAATGGAATCCTGTTTTAATAATGGGCTCACCCTCAGTTAGTAAGCCATACTCACAGATAATGGAATCCTGTTTTAATAATGGGCTCACCCTCAGTTAGTAAGCCATACTCACAGATAATGGAATCCTGTTTTAATAATGGGCTCACCCTCAGTTAGTAAGCCATACTCACAGACAATGGAATCCTGTTTTAATAATGGGCTCACCCTCAGTTAGTAAGCCATACTCACAGATAATGGAATCCTGTTTTAATAATGGGCTCACCCTCAGTTAGTAAGCCATACTCACAGATAATGGAATCCTGTTTTAATAATGGGCTCACCCTCAGTTATCAAGCCATACTCACAGATAATGGAATCCTGTTTTAATAATGGGCTCACCCTCAGTTAGTAAGCCATACTCACAGATAATGGAATCCTGTTTTAATAATGGGCTCACCCTCAGTTAGTAAGCCATACTCACAGATAATGGAATCCTGTTTTAATAATGGGCTCACCCTCAGTTAGTAAGCCATACTCACAGATAATGGAATCCTGTTTTAATAATGGGCTCACCCTCAGTTAGTAAGCCATACTCACAGATAATGGAATCCTGTTTTAATAATGGGCTCACCCTCAGTTAGTAAGCCATACTCACAGATAATGGAATCCTGTTTTAATAATGGGCTCACCCTCAGTTAGTAAGCCATACTCACAGATAATGGAATCCTGTTTTAATAATGGGCTCACCCTCAGTTAGTAAGCCATACTCACAGATAATGGAATCCTGTTTTAATAATGGGCTCACCCTCAGTTATCAAGCCATACTCACAGATAATGGAATCCTGTTTTAATAATGGGCTCACCCTCAGTTAGTAAGCCATATTCACAGATAGTGGAATCCTGTTTTAATAATGGGCTCACCCTCAGTTAGTAAGCCATACTCACAGATAATGGAATCCTGTTTTAATAATGGGCTCACCCTCAGTTAGTAAGCCATACTCACAAATAATGGAATCCTGTTTTAATAATGGGCTCACCCTCAGTTAGTAAGCCATACTCACAGATAATGGAATCCTGTTTTAATAATGGGCTCACCCTCAGTTAGTAAGCCATACTCACAGACAATGGAATCCTGTTTTAATAATGGGCTCACCCTCAGTTAGTAAGCCATACTCAAAGATAATGGAATCCTGTTTTAATAATGGGCTCACCCCTCAGTTATCAAGCCATACTCACTGATAATGGAATCCTTTTTTTTAAATATGGCTTACCCAGTTAGTGTCATACTCACAGATAGTGTCCTGTTTTAATAATGGGCTCACCCTCAGTTAGTAAGCCATACTCACAGATAATGGAATCCTGTTTTAATAATGGGCTCACCCCTCAGTTAGTACAGATAATGGAATCCTGTTTTAATAATGGGCTCACCCCGCCAGATAATGGAATCCTGTTTTAATAATGGGCTCGCCCTCAGTTATCAAGCCATACTCACAGACAATGGAATCCTGTTTTAATAATGGGCTCACCCTCAGTTAGTAAGCCATACTCACAGACAATGGAATCCTGTTTTAATAATGGGCTCACCCTCAGTTACAATGGAATCCTGTTTTAATAATGGGCTCACCCTCAGTTATCAAGCCATACTCACAGATAATGGAATCCTGTTTTAATAATGGGCTCACCCTCAGTTATCGGGTCATACTCACAGATAATGGAATCCTGTTTTAATAATGGGCTCACCCTCAGTTAGTAAGCCATACTCGCAGATAATGGAATCCTGTTTTAATAATGGGCTCACCCTCAGTTAGTAAGCCATACTCACAGATAATGGAATCCTGTTTTAATAATGGGCTCACCCTCAGTTAGTAAGCCATACTCACAGATAATGGAATCCTGTTTTAATAATGGGCTCACCCTCTGTTAGTAAGCCATACTCACAGATAATGGAATCCTGTTTTAATAATGGGCTCACCCTCAGTTAGTAAGCCATACTCACAGACAATGGAATCCTGTTTTAATAATGGGCTCACCCTCAGTTAGTAAGCCATACTCACAGACAATGGAATCCTGTTTTAATAATGGGCTCACCCTCAGTTAGTAAGCCGTACTCACAGATAATGGAATCCTGTTTTAATAATGGGCTCACCCTCAGTTAGTAAGCCACACTCACAGATAATGGAATCCTGTTTTAATAATGAGCTTAGCCTCAGTTAGTAAGCCATACTCGCAGATAATGGAATCCTGTTTTAATAATGGGCCCACCCTCAGTTAGTAAGCCATACTCACAGATAATGGAGTCCTGTTTTAATAATGGGCTCACCCCTCAGTTAGTAAGCCATGCTCACAGATAATGGAATCCTGTTTTAATAATGGGCTT
Source organism: Protopterus annectens (assembly GCF_019279795.1). NCBI lineage: Eukaryota > Metazoa > Chordata > Ceratodontiformes > Protopteridae > Protopterus > Protopterus annectens. The sequence continues at coordinate 495,061,049 of NC_056742.1, forward strand.
ACCCACAGTTATCAAGCCATACTCACAGATAATGGAATCCTGTTTTAATAATGGGCTCACCCCTCAGTTAGTAAGCCATACTCACAGATAATGGAATCCTGTTTTAATAATGGGCTCACCCTCAGTTAGTAAGCCATACTCACAGATAATGGAATACTGTTTTAATAATGGGCTCACCCTCAGTTATCAAGCCATACTCACAGATAATGGAATCCTGATTTAATAATGGGCTCACCCTCAGTTAGTAAGCCACACTCACAGATAATGGAATCCTGTTTTAATAATGGGCTCACCCTCAGTTAGTAAGCCATACTCACAGATAATGGAATCCTGTTTTAATAATGGGCTCACCCTCAGTTAGTAAGCCATACTCACAGAAAATGGAATCCTGTTTTAATAATGGGCTCACCCTCAGTTAGTAAGCCATACTCACAAATAATGGAATCCTGTTTTAATAATGGGCCCACCCTCAGTTAGTAACGCATACTCACAGATAATGGAATCCTGTTTTAATAATGGGCTCACCCTCAGTTAGTAAGCCACACTTACAGATAATGGAATCCTGTTTTAATAATGGGCTCACCCTCAGTTAGTAAGCCATACTCACAGATAATGGAATCCTGTTTTAATAATGGGCTCACCCTCAGTTAGTAAGCCATACTCACAGATAATGGAATCCTGTTTTAATAATGGGCTCACCCTCAGTTAGTAAGCCATACTCACAGATAATGGAATCCTGTTTTAATAATGGGCTCACCCTCAGTTAGTGGAGGGACTAATAACTGTTGAGTTAAGAGATCTTTGGTGTAGACACCAGATAAGAAGGAAACAGAGAAAATGGAGATGGAAATTATACGCATTTCTCTTTGTTCTTTTCTCTTTTATTTTCTTTATTTTTCCCAGTTTGTACATCTGAACCCAGAGACTTACCAGAGAACGGTATAAGCAGAAAGAAAATGAAAGATGTTGTCCTAACATAAATATGCACTCTGATGAATAAAATATGGGAACTGGGAAGCTAAAAGTGCTAAGTAAATGACTAAGGGATTCAATAAAATACATGCTGAACTTGAAATCAAACAAAATGGCAACTTTAGAGTTACAATTAGAGAGAAACATGAATAACTGCAGATAAAAGAAGACTGACTGCCTACAAATAAGGTACTCTTTGGAAAACACGTGTGTTCCTCAAGAAAAATCTTTGTAATAACTGTATTTTATAAGCATACGTGAAGGATATGACACATCCTGAAAATATGTTCGGGAAAAGAAACAGTAATTTATGATTAGTGTGGGGGAGGGTTAAAAAGATGATGAAGAATGTTCAGAAAAACTGTGTGAGCAGAAACGATAATAGATAATTTATTACTGTAAAAGACTGAGGGGATAGTATAATACAGATGTAAATGTGCACATATGCAATACAATATGTGTAATAAAATATGCACAACTAGCATTAAATGAGATAGGAAGCAATCTAAATATCTGTGTGAATGAAATAATAACATAGAAATAATGTTTCATTGGGGGTAGAAACTGAAAAGTATTTAAATATAACTAAAATGGTACTGAAATGTCAGTATGTATGATTTTGATTCTGCACTACCCCCCCCCCCCCCAACATCTCAATAGGAGTCCCCAAGGAGCCATACTTGGGCCGCTGCTCTTTATTATTTTCACTAACCTACTTTACACCTCGTGTCCCCACTCCACACTTGTACAATATGCAAACGATTCGACTGTCATCACCATTGCAGACAATCCAACCGACATCCACTCAACTACCCAAGCATCATTCAATACCATAGAGAAATGGCTTGGTGATAACAAATTAATTCTTAACCCTAAGAAAACTAAGCTCCTACTCCTCCCCCCCAAAAACCTCATTAATCTCAAAACTACCTTTTTGCATCCTAGCAAGCAATAACACTATCATCACTGCTGAACCCAGCACTAAACTGCTGGGAGTCATAGTAGACTATCAGCTTAGATTTAATCTCCAAGTCGCCAGTTCTATCAAAAAGACTCATCAGAAACTTAGACTCCTTTATCGCAACAAAAGACATTTAATCAACACGGCCAGAATAACTCTCTCCCATGCATTTCTTCTTCCCACCCTTCTCTATAGCTGTCAATTATTCACTAACCTGAACACCACACTCATTACTAAACTGGAAACTACTTATAATAAGGTGGCCAGATTCGCTGCAAACCAAACCTAAACTGGCTTGAATTACCCCATCTGCTCCTACTACATCAGCTACAAATTATCCACTCTATCCGCTATCAACCATCTTTCTGTCCTACCCTTTTATCTATTACATCTAAATATTCTCCAACCAGGACACGATGCAGCTCAGATCAAGGCTTCCTACAGATTTATAAACCCAAAACCAAAAAAACGAAGTTTACGCTACAACTATAACCCTGCTGCAAATTGGAACAAACTCCCCCAAGAAATTAGGTCCCTTGACCATACCAAACATTTCAAGTTAGCCACTCGAAGATACCTAACAAATGGTCTTGTCACTGTATTCACCCCCTTGAATCAATCCTTCCCCCTTTTTCTTATACCTCCCCCATCAGCCCACTGCATTTCCTTATTCCCCGTTTCTCCCACTATATCCTTCCTTCTATATTCCCTCTCCCTCATCTTCCTCTCCACCTGCTTATCCCAATAAACGTCTGCCCCCTCTGTCCCACTCAAACACCTCATCCTATATCTTTTTGTACCTATACTGTACATAACCTAACAAGAATTATAACGCATTATTACATTGTAACTCGGCACATAAAAATCCACTACCAAACATTAGCGGACTGGAGTTCCGCTGTGGCGACCCCTAACTGGGATAAACCGAAAGACACAACAACAACAACAACAATTACATTGTACCTGAGTGCATTTTTTTCTATATGATTTATTGTAAATGCTATCTTACTATAGTTTGTCTAGTTGTCACTGATAACTGTCTGTATGTATAATTCATATACTCAATGTGGAGCTTTTCTCCCCGGGTCTCCACTGAAAACGAGCTAACTGCTCAGCTGGACTAAGCCATTCAACAAATGTAAAATAAATAAATTCTAAATAGGAGAAAATCAGCAGGATACAGATGTAATGAAGGTGAAAGGAAGTGAAGGCTTTATGCCACCAGATTAGTGAAATGGAAAAAAGAAAGATAGTTACATTTGTACAAACAATGCGGGGTTACATTAAAATTAATTTTTTTATTTTTATTTTTATTTTACATTTGTTGACCGGGAAAGTCCGACTAGGTTCCACAGATCCTGTTTTCAGCAGAGGCCCGGGGAGAAATGCTCCAGATGCATGTCTTTACAATGTGGGAGGAAACCGGAGTACCTGGAGGAAACCCACACGAATGCAGGGAGAACATGCAAACTCCACACAGAAGACACCCCAGCCTAGAATCGAACCGGAGAACCTCTTGCTGTGAGGTGACAGCATTAACCGCTGCACCACTGCGCCGCCCATGTTAAAGATAGTTACATTTGTACAAACAATGAGGGGTTACATTCAAATGTTAAATATAGTTACATTTGTACAAACAATGAGGGGATACATTCAAATGTCAAAGATAGTTACATTTGTACAAACAATGAGTTAAACACAGTTACATTTGTACAAACAATGAGGGGTTACATTCAAATGTTAAAGATAGTTACATTTGTATAAACAATGAGGGGTTACATTCAAATGTTAAAGATAGTGACATTTGTACAAACAATGCGGGGTTACATTAAAATGTTAAATATAGTTACATTTGTACAAACAATGAGGGGTTACATTCAAATGTTAAAGATAGTTACATTTGTACAAACAATGCGGGGTTACATTAAAATGTTAAATATAGTTACATTTGTACAAACAATGATGGGTTACATTCAAATGTTAAAGATAGTTACATTTGTACAAACAATGAGGGGTTACATTAAAATGTTAAAGATAGTTACATTTGTACAAACAATGAGGGGTTACATCAAAATGTTAACGATAGCTACATTTGTACAAACAATGAGGGGTTACATTCAAATGTTAAAGATAGTTACATTTGTACAAACAATGCGGGGTTACATTAAAATGTTAAAGATAGTTACATTTGTACAAACAATGCGGGGTTACATTAAAATGTTAAAGATAGTTACATTTGTACAAACAATGAGGGGTTACATTAAAATGTTAACGATAGTTACATTTGTACAAACAATGAGGGGTTACATTCAAATGTTAAAGATAGTTACATTTGTACAAACAATGCGGGGTTACATTCAAATGATAAAGATAGTTACATTTGTAGAAACAATGCGGGGTTACATTAAAATGTTAAAGATAGTTACATTTGTACAAACAATGAGGGGTTACATTAAAATGTTGACGATAGTTACATTTGTACAAACAATGAGGGGTTACATTAAAATGTTGACGATAGTTACATTTGTACAAACAATGAGGGGTTACATTCAAATGTTAAAGATAGTTACATTTGTACAAACAATGAGGGGTTACATTAAAATGTTAAAGATAGTTACATTTGTACAAACAATGAGGGGTTACATCAAAATGTTAACGATAGCTACATTTGTACAAACAATGAAGGGTTACATTCAAATGTTAAAGATAGTTACATTTGTACAAACAATGCGGGGTTACATTAAAATGTTAAAGATAGTTACATTTGTACAAACAATGCGGGGTTACATTAAAATGTTAAAGATAGTTACATTTGTACAAACAATGAGGGGTTACATTAAAATGTTAAAGATAGTTACATTTGTACAAACAATGCGGGGTTACATTCAAATGATAAAGATAGTTACATTTGTAGAAACAATGCGGGGTTACATTAAAATGTTAAAGATAGTTACATTTGTACAAACAATGAGGGGTTACATTAAAATGTTGACGATAGTTACATTTGTACAAACAATGAGGGGTTACATTAAAATGTTGACGATAGTTACATTTGTACAAACAATGAGGGGTTACATTCAAATGTTAAAGATAGTTACATTTGTACAAACAATACAGGGTTATATTCAAATGTTAAAGATAGTTACATTTGTACAAACAATGAGGGGTTACATTCAAATGTTAAAGATAGTTACATTTGTACAAACAATGAGGGATTACATTAAAATGTTAGATTACAGCCTTGGGTGGGGGGAACATGCAGTATCACAATGGAAACAGGTTTGGATCACAAGTGTTATCCTTGCAGGTCTAGCTCTAGTAGATTGACAGGAAGGTGAAAAGAAAGTGTGCATGTTGGGGGGGGGTATACGGATGGGGAATGTAGAAGGAATCAGTCACCTGATAAGACAGAGTGTGAGCTCTAGAAGATTAAGGGGGGGGTTACATCATTTTAATTTAAGTTTCTAACAAAGTTAAGCAGGAAGAAACTTAAAAAGATGGAAAAGAAATGGAGTTGTACAAAAGGAAAGGACAGTTGGTATTTTCTGGACAGTAGATGAAGAAAAAGGAACAGGATAATAAATTCAGGATCCAGAAGCTAGATGGAACATAACAACATGGTCTAGGGAAGGAATGCCTTGTATGGTCCAAACACAGATGGAGCAAAGCCCTTTGGAATGTGGTTAGGCAGTCTTGAAAAGTGAGGGCTGATTGTTGGCAGGGATTTCAATGCAAGACTCTACCCACAGGCAGGCTGCATGGGAAAACATAACTTCATAATAAACGCAGAAAAGTAATAGAACTGGGCCTGGAAAATCTGGAAATAATGGATTTATGGTATGAATTAAAACCAAGTGTAAGTGGCTTTACATTACTGAGGAACGAGAATAAACCATTAGGTATACTGTACAGACTACAGTGGCAGAGAGGTACAATGTGGAAGAAAGGAGTAGGTCTGATCATGCTACAGTTAGCATGGACTGGGAAATTGATGACAATTTTACCAGAGGACAGACGTGGAATACTGGTCTGGGGCAGAAACCAGTATATGACGTAGGTAGAGTAGTTGGGTATTGAGCTAAAAATCAAACTGAAAACCTTGGGAGAAACAAAAACGAAAACACAGACGGGAAGAAGGGGGGAGGGGGTGAATGGTGGATTAAAAGGGAAATAAAAACAAGGCTGCTGATGTACAGGATTAAGGACCTAAACAGGAAGATTTGGATGGGTGATACCAGGACACCGTCAAACAAGGGTCAGATGACAAAAAAAAAAAAAAAACTGCTGGAATAATGAATGTCTCTACACAGAATTATACAGAGTTGTAAGGTAGTAAAAATATGGTGGATGTTGGGGACAAGTATCTGGAAGGGTGAAGGACTGAAAACAGGAGCAACAAGGAGGACTGGACAAAATGGATAGGAAAAGAGGGGGGTAACTGAGGCCATAAAACATCTTAGAAGTGGAAAGGCAGGTGGTCCTGATGGTTCCCAATAGATTTCTATAACACAGTGGGATTGTAGGCGAGTGATACTGATAAAAATATTTAATGATCTCTTGGAAGGACGGAGGACAATAGGAATTATGGAAGAGGCAACTATCATGATATGAAAGTATGCAATATGGATGTGAAAAGTACAGTTTTGTACCTACCATAAATGTAGATGTTCGAGTGTCTTCACTTCTGCAGTCATTACACTTGGATTATCCTGCCGTCAGGCGGTCCCGCAGTCGGCCAGAGTTCCAAAGTCTTGTTCCGGCGTCAGTTGCTATCGCCACCTCCCTGACATCAGTGCGTCAGGGGTATATAAGAAGCAGCCGACGCCATTTTCTTCAGTTTTTCTTGCCCCAGATGTCAGGTGCCCCCAAAAAGACAGGCAATGCACATTGCTTACAAAACATACAATAAGGTAAAAGCAAAACCTTCAGTAACCAGCAAATACACCACATAGGTAGAATAGTGTAGAAAGTTATAGATAAGACCCAGCTAAGAAAGAGGGGATGGCGGGTGGGTAACCAGGACTGCAACAGTGAAGACACTCAAACATCTACATTTATGGTAGGTACAAAACTGTACTATGTTCATCGTGTTTCCCTGCTGCAGTCATTACACTTGGGTAGAATCCCAAAGCTGAGTTTGGGTGGCTGGCTCTATAGAGGATTTGGTGTGGCTATGAGGCCCTGCAGCACTGCAGTGGTAAAGCCAGCACTGGATCTAGAGTAAAGAGGCAAGTGGTAATGCTTGGTAAAGGTGTGCACTGAACTCCAAGTTGCAGCTTCCAAGATATCTTTAGTAGGTATTCCTCTACGGTAGGCAGTAGAAGTGGCAGTTGCCCTGGTGGAATGTGGCCTAATGTTACTAGGTACAGTTTTTCCATGCTGTGTGTAGCAGAACAGAATACAGTGTCCTATCCACTTTGAAATGGTCTGCTTTGAAATAGCATTTCCCTGTGATCCTGCAGCATATGCTACAAACAATTGTTCAGTTTTGCTGAAAGCTTTTGTTTTGTCCAAGTAGAAGCGCAATTGCCTGTGTATATCTCCAAGGAATGTAGAAGTCTCTCCCCTTTATTCTGGGGATTTGGATAAAAAGTTGGCAAGTGAATAGTTTGGTTAAGAGCCACACTGGATACTACCTTAGGCATAAATGAAGGGTTTGTTCTTAAAGAAACCCTGTCTTGGTGAAAAATGATGAAAGGCTCCACTGCCATTAATTGCCAGAAGCAGAGCAGTTTTCCATGATATATATTTCCATGATATATATTTTAACTCTGCTGAATTGGCTGGCTCAACAGGAGGTAAAGTGAGCTTTTCCAAGACAAAATTGAGGTCCCAAGTAGGTGGTGGTGCTCTCCGGGGCGGTCTTATGTTTTTAGCCCCTCTGAGGTACTGCTTTAGCAATGGATGAGAGAAAATAGGAGGATCTGTGCTGTAATGATGGCAGAGGCGTGGATCTTAATGGATGAGAAGGATAGTCCTTTGTCCAGCATCTCAGTTAAGTATTGTAGTATCTGAGGAATGTTAGGGGCAAGAGGGTCAAGACTTTGAGCCTGGTTCCAGGCACAGAATCTCTTCCACTTTTCTGAATAAGATTTCCTGGTGCTAGGCCTCCTGGCCTCCAAAATGACATCCATAACAGCTTTAGAGAGAGGTGTTGTCTGTTTGGCTAATGAATCTGCCATGCAGCCAGGTTTAAGGTTTTGCGCTGACTGTGCAGGATCTGATTCTTTTGTTGAGTCAGTAGGTGTGGAATTTGAGGCAAAATCAAAGGTGGGCCTTGAGCTAAGTTCTTTAAGATTGGGTACCAATGCTGGCGTGACCAGTCTGGAGCAGTCAGAATCATCTGTGGTTTTTCTTGTCTGGCTTTTAGGAGTACCTTTGAAAGGAGAGGCAGTGGTGGGAAGGCATAAATGTTTAGGCTTTTCCAGCTGAACGAAAGAGCATCCACTTTCCATGCTTGTGTGTGATAAGTCCTTGTGCAGAATTTTTGCAGTTGGCAATTCAGTGGGGAGGCAAAAAGATCTATGTCCGGGCACTCCCATTTTTGCATTATCATGCTGAAGACTTGTGGATTTAATTTCCACTCGTGAGGATCCATGATGTTTCTGCTTAAGTCGTCTGCCAGAGTATTTTTCTTTCCTGGCAGGAATTGTGCTTGTAGATGAACTTGATAAGTTAGAGCTGTGTTCCACAAGGTCATGGCTTGTCTGCATAGGGGGTAAGAATGAGTGTCCCCTTGCTTGTTTATGTACCACATTACTGTGGTGTTGTCTGTCTTTGTCTTTAATAATAATTGTCCTGGATGCAGAAGGTCCTGTAACCTTGAGACACAATAGTCAGCACCCATTTGTCTTGGGTGATTGCTTGCCAGTTTTGTGAAAAAAGTGCTAGTTTCCCCCCTAAGGGGGTTGCCAAAAGGGAAGAGCTTGGCATTGGAAGAGGGAGTCATTGGGACTGTAAGGTTGTGACTTGTTCTCACCTCCTTTTGGGGTTGAAGCACCCCAATTCCGTGGTCTGTAAGAGCCTTGGGGCTGAGATCTACCTCTTGGGTGTCTGTATCTGCCTCTTTGTGGCCTGTCTGACACTGGAAAGGACCAATCTTTAGTAGGCCAATTCCTGCTAAATCGAGGTGGCTGTACCTGTAAGAAATCCTTCACTGTTTCCATAGATTTTGCCTTATCCTCCATTTTCTTTAATACCTCTTCTGCCTTAACACCAAATAAAATATCTTGCTGTAAAGGAGCATCCAATAATTTTGCCTTAACATGATCTGGTAAACATTGTTCTTTTAACCAAGCATGCCTTCGAATCACAGATCCTGTAACTGCTGCTATACAAGAAGCCTCTAATGAATCAAAATCACATTGCAGAGTATGTTTTCCCACTTGTTCAGCTGCATGCAATAAATCCTGCATTTCCTTGTGGTCAGGATGTTCTGCACTTGTACTCATTTTCTGTTTTAAATGTGACAGTAAATATTGTTGATATTTAAGCATGTGAAACTGGCAGTTTAAAGCCCTCACTGCTAAAGTTGCAGAGGTGTAAACTTTCTTCCCCCATCTGTCTAATGCTCTAGAATCCCTGTCAGAGGGAATTGGATTTTTAGCCGTGAAAGCCTTTACCCCTTTGGGACCCTGGGAAATAGTTTCTGGGTCAGCAACAGGGTTTTTATAAAGAAATTTGTGAGAGTCAGGGACTCTGTAGTACTTGTCTGGCTTGACTGGAGCAGGGGGGTAAAGAATCTGGATTTAAACTGGATTCAGAGAACACATCATCCACAATATCCAACACTGGCGGAATAGCAAGGGGCCTGTGCTGAGGCAATAAAAGGTCTCTGAGCCTTTTCTTGAATTCTGAGTAATTCTGGCCCTCCCAGTGGAAATGTTTCCTCATGGTATGTAAAGATTCCCCAAAAGAGTAATCCTCAGGAGGAGAGGCTGAAGGAATTGATTCTTCAGCATCAGAGTCCTCATAGGGGGTAAAGAGTATCCCTGGTCTGAAGAGGAATCAGAATATATAGAAACCTGGTCAGAGGAATCATAGTCTGTATCCTGCCTAGGCCTTTTCTCAGGCGGGGGATAGAAACCCCTGATTAGTGTAATGAGGTCTTCGGCCATTTTGAGCATCTGTTTCTTAGGCATGGAGGACTGTCCAGGAGAATGCTGTACTTGCTTCTTTGTCTTTAATGGTACTTTTGTCTTGGCTGTTGCTTGAATGGTACGTTGTGAAGGTCTGAAAACACCCTCAGAAGCCGATGCCTGCTCAGCGGCTCCGGACCCATCTGAAGGGTTAGTCTCCGTAGGCCCAACACCTTGAGTTTCAAGAGGCCTAGGCACCTCCACGTGGGAGTCGGTTGCGGCCTGTGGCTCTGAGGTAGCAGGTGTCGGGGGCTGCGAAAGCGCCTCACTGAGAACCGGTGACTGGCCTAGAATAGGCTTTGTCGTCAGTTTTGGGCCTCGGATGCCTGTTCTTATCCTTATCTTTGCGTTTTTTGTGAATCCCGGTCGTCGGTTGTTCCGACAGCATGGTATAATTAAACTTTCGGCCAAAGTAATGGCGAGCAAAATCAAACCGACGTTTAATAGTGCGTTTGTTAAATCTAGCACAAAACCGACAACTAGTGACGTCGTGATCTGGGCCTAGGCATGGAATACAGTAAGAATGAAAATCCTTATGAGGTATTTGCTTCCCACAAGAAATACAATTATTAACTTTTACTGACATCGGTCTAAGCCAAGAAAAAGTTTCCCCAACGGGGTACTTAGCTTTATTGAAGACTTTGATTCTGAAAATCGAATTTGATATCTCAGGAGTCGGCCGACCGGCACTTGCGAACTGCTTTTGCTTCGGGCACCGCGCGGCAAGAAAAACAGAAGAAAATGGCGTCGGCTGCTTCTTATATACCCCTGACGCACTGACGTCAGGGAGGAGGCGACAGCAACCAACGCCGGACCAAGACTTTGGAACTCTGGCTGACTGCGGTACCGCCCGACGGCAGGATAACCCAAGTGTAATGACTGCAGCAGTGAAACACGATGAACATCAACCACATTAGGAAAAGGTGTTACCAGGGTTATAGAAGAATTAAAAGGAATTCCTTGAGAGATCAATAACATACATTAATAAATGTTCTAGGCTGGGCTGGAAGGAATGGCAAGGACAGGCAGGAATAGTTCTGATGGATATACAAAAAGCTTTTAACCATATGTCCCAGGAATTTATGGAAAAGGTAACAACTTGTTTTGGGGAAATGGAAAACGGACTCAGGAAGTAGCTGTCTTATACAGGGATTCTACAAGGGAACTTCTAAATGGAGTTTGTCAGGAAAGGTGGAAATGGCAAGGGGCATGTGGCAGGGATGCCTATGCATGCTGTCACCAGGATTATTCCTAATGGTAACTGAATGCCTGGTGCAATGAATTAACGAATTGTCAAGATAACTGATGGCAAGGGTAGCAGAAGTAATATCTTGTTTGCAGGTGCCTGTATGCTAATAACAGAGAATGTTGAAAACAAATCCCACGGACTTTGCAAACTTTTAGCGCATTTGAGTGCGAAGCAGGACTAGAATATTATCCATAAGAGTTAGTGGCAATAAGGAATGAGACTAAAGAGGGAAGGAAAAGCAAGGGAAAGAAACACAAGAAGGACAGAAACATCTGGGGAAGGACAAAGCAAGGGAAAGAAACACAAGAAGGACACAAACATCTGGGGAAGGACAAAACAAGTGAAAGAAACACAAGAAGGACACAAACATCTGGGGAAGGACAAAGCAAGGGAAAGAAACACAAGAAGGACACAAACATCTGGGGAAGGACAAAGCAAGGGAAAGAAACACAAGAAGGACAGAAACATCTGGGGAAGGACAAAGCAAGGGAAAGAAACACAAGAAGGACACAAACATCTGGGGAAGGACAAAACAAGGGAAAGAAACACAAGAAGGACAGAAACATCTGGGGAAGGACAAAGCAAGGGAAAGAAACACAAGAAGGACAGAAACATCTGGGGAAGGACAAAACAAGTGAAAGAAACACAAGAAGGACACAAACATCTGGGGAAGGACAAAACAAGGGAAATAAACGTAAGAAGGACACAAACATCTGGAGAAGGACAAAGCAAGGGAAAGAAACACAAGAAGGACACAAACATCTGGGGAAGGACAAAGCAAGGGAAAGAAACACAAGAAGGACAGAAACATCTGGGGAAGGACAAAACAAGTGAAAGAAACACAAGAAGGACAGAAACATTTGGGCTTGAAGGTTTTCCAAGAAATAGAACATGTGAGGAGAAAAAACTGGAAGATCTCAGGGATGATAGGCACAGTGTTGGACAAACGGGTAGGAAAAGTTTATACGTTGGGAGGAAGAATTAGTCTGTTTGGCTACACAAAAGTTATGTACTCACCAAAACAATGCATCTGCTTTGTCCATTTTCATTCTTCCTTAACTGATGGATCTCTGATCCAGCTCAGCCACTTTTTCCAGATTCACAGATCCAACTCTCAAGCTCCTGCCCTTTACCCATGATGCCCCACTAACCCAAGACACCACAGATCTTGCTGCCCCAGTAATATATGGCTGATAGTATAAGCAATCTATGGGAAACCATAAATTCCTGCCAGGGCTTTCACATATGACCCTCTTAGATATGGGCATACAGCTCTGTTCCTAGAAACCAAATCCAACTTGTAATGGACAATAAAGGCATCATTAACAATGGACCAAGGGGCAGCAGCACAAATGTTATTAACTGATGTTCTTGACCAAAAGGCTGAAGGAGTGGCCATAGTCCTTGTGGAATGGCTCTTGGGAGCTGGGGCAAAGACCACCCTCACTGGCTACAGACAAAGGATAAGCAGGCAGTTAACCATGTGTCTAGAGTCACTCTGGAAACTGCCATGCTCGGTGTGTTTGGTGAACAGGATACAAATAATTGGTCCGTTTTTCTAAAATTTTTAGTCCAAAATGGAGATAAAACTGAAGTTGTCTGTGCAAATCCTAAAGATGGAGCACAAATTAAAGTTTATTAGAGAAATCTGGAAAGAAAACCAGGATGTTAAGATAAAGGTTAGATTCAGAAGCCAACTTAGGTAAAAAGGATGAACTGCTACGTAAAGAGACTATCCTTTTGAAAACTGAAAAACCAGGTAGGGAGATGTGGAGGAAAGAGCATGGAGGTCAGATGCTCTTCTAGCTGATGTAACAGAAACTAGAGAGTTTTCCAAGAAAAACATGTATGATCTGTCTTAGCTGAAGGATCAAAGGGACTTTGCGTCAGACCTACTTAGATCAACTAAGGCCAATTTTGAGAGAAAAATTGCCATGGATTCAAAGGACAATCATAAGGCCTTTTTCAGCTATGTTAGGAACCTGGGTGGAAACTCCCAGATATGCTCAGAATTAGTCCAAAATGATGCAAAAATCACTGAACCCACAGACATTGCCAACATACTGGCAGACAGGTTCAGTGCAAACTTCACCCCCCCCTCCCCCCTTAAAGGAGAGATAACTATCCCAGCCGAGTGTAGCCTCCCGGACATCTCAAATGCGCAGGTGAAAGCTGCTCTCTCTAAAGCTAAAAACACAGCATCAATGGGACGGATGGTGTCCCGGCTGTGTGCTACATGAGCTAAATGAGGAATTAAACCCGCACATAAGGCAGCTGTTTAATCTCAGCCTTACCACAGGATACGTGCCCAAGGAGTGGCGTGCGGCAACTGTGGTCCCACTCCACAAAGGCGGCGCCTCTACGGACCCTGGTAATTACCGCCCCATAAGCTTAACAAGTCTAGTCTGCAAAGCTATGGAGAGGATCATAATGGAGCTCATAAACAAAGATATAGGGGACTTGCAGACATTGGACCTGACCCAGTTTGGCTTTGTCAAGGGAAGATCATGCCTTTTGAACTTGGTCGACTTCTTCGAAACAGTCACCAAGGCCATTGATGAGGAAAGGCAGTCCATACAGCCTACCTTGACCTTGCAAAGGCTTTCGACACAATACCCCACTCGGGTATTGTAGAAAAACTTACCAGCTTAAATGTAAACCCATATGTCACAAGATGGGTTGCAAACTGGCTTAAGGACAGAACCCACAGGGTTAGAGTTGCTGGCGCTACGTCAGACTCCAAGCCGGTCACAAGTGGTGTCCCACAGGGCTCGGTCCTTGGCCCCCTATTGTTTGGCATCTACTTCTCAGAAGTACAGGCCAGCATGGGAGGACTTTGGCTGACAAAGTTTGCAGACGACTGCAAACTGGGAGCCATAGTGGAAAGTGCATCGGACACGGATATCCTTCAGAAGGGACTCACGGAAACAGATAGCTGGTGCCAGAGCCATGGCCTGAAGTTAAACGCAAAAAATGTATAGTCATACCATTCGGGAAAAACAAGGTAACCCCAAGCTACCATATAGGTGACAATCCACTAAGCACAGAAGAGGTTATCAGGGACCTGGGGACCCAGGTTGACAGTGGCCTTTCTTTTGACACTCACGTTGCTAAAGTGGTTAGAAAGACCTTCTACATTGCCCATCTAATCATGAAGGGATTCACATCCAGATCTAGTGAGGTCATTGTTCCCCTGTACTCTTCACTTATCAGACCAATGATCAAGTACAATGCCCCATTCGGGATGTATCTCACCCGACATCTGCAGCAATTGGAGAGACCCCAAAAGTTCCTCACCAAAAGGATAAAGGGACTCCAAAATCTGTCATATGCTGCCAGATTGAAGAAACTCCAGCTCTATTCAGTCGCATACCGTCTGCTCAGAGGTGACATGTGCCTGACATACAAGGCCATGTCCAACCCGGAATTAATGGACATGCTCCACCTCAAAAAATCCAAATCCACCAAAACCACTAGAGCAAGTGACTTAAACCTTAGCACGGATATAAATAGGACGTGCTGGAGGGATAGATTTATCGCTCAGAGACTCCCTATGCTGTGGAATAAAATCCCGGTCCATGTGAGGCAGAGCACCTCGCTGACTCTGTTCAAGAGAAATCTAGACCTGTGGATGGGAGATCGTAGGTTTACCCTGGGAATCATCTCTGTGTCACTGCTGGACAGAGGCACAACAAACTAATGGGCACAGTATTTTTTCATATAAGGGGTGGCGTAAGCCACAAAAATTTGGGCTAGGCTTATAAATGCCTTAGGGCAGATAGCCTAGTATAAACCTATGAACCTATGAACCTTGAAGCACGACAGTCATATCCCATGGAGCCCACAGAGCAGGGTCCTTGACTGTGGGCCTAAGTAAGAAGGTGCCTTTCAGTAGGGCCTTGCACAACCTAGAAGAAGCTAAGGAAGAATTCTTTTCACCTGAATGAAAGCTGGAAATAGCAGCTAAATGCATTTCAATTATAGAGAAACTAGCATCCTCATAAAAATTCAAGGACAGCAGGTATAGGGGCAGAAAAAAGGGTCCGTATCTCTCGAGGGCATAAATTGAAAATGTCTTCCATTTTCTTTTGTAGATTTTCCTGGTAGAAGCTTTTTGAGAAGACAACAGAATATGTCATACTGGGGAGGAAAGCCTGGACTGTCTAGCCATTAGTGGAACTTGAGAAACCATGCGGTCAACTTGAGGCCTGTTATGTCTGGATGAGTCATCCCCATCTGACGAGACAGGAAGCCTGGACTGTGGTTCAGGTGGATACAGAAGATGAGGCTACAGGAAGGGAAATCAAATGTGACAAAGGCAAAAAGGTGCAATGAGGATCATTCTGATCTTCAACCAGTATGGTTTCTGTATGAATTTGGTGATTAGAGGTAACACAGAAAAGCATAAAGGAGACCAGAGGGCATCTCTCTGTAAGTTCCCCAGAGGGGGAACCAGGGCGAAGAACCTGCTGCCCCTCTTGCTGAGGAGAGAAGCAAAAAGGTCGCAGCATGGCTAGCCCCCATCGAAAGAAAATTCTCTCCACCACATTGACATTGAGAGACCACTTATGGGGCATCAGAATGGACCTACTTAGTTTGTCTGCAAGCAAGTGGCTTTCCCTGGTATGTGCATTGCTATGACAAAGCAGCCAAAAGAGATCGCTCATTGCCACACTCCCACTTCCTCTCGACATAGTGGATAACATCTGGTCCACCCCCGGTTTGTTGATGTACCTGACTACAGACATATTGCCCGACTGAATCGCCATCATCCAGGAGGAGACAGCATCTTGAAAGGCCCGCAACACTAGGAGGACTGCTCTTATTTCCAGGGCATTGATATGTGCACTGACCTCCACTCTTGACCACATACCTTGGAATGTCCTTCCAAAGAAATGCCCTCACCCCAGTTGGGAGGCGTCCGTGGTCACTGTGGCTACCAGCAACAGGAGAACAAATGGACAGCCCTGAGAAGCTTCATCTGAATGGGTTCACCAAAGAAGATATTTCTTGCAAACTTGTGTGATCCTCACTGGTGCACACACAGGCTGCTAGAGAATAGACCAGTGTACTGAGACAGTCCAATGCATAATCTGCATATCAAATCTGGCTAAAAGAACCAGAGTAATTGCTGCTGCCATGGACCTTAAGGCTTGCAAGACTAGTTGTGCTGGAGGAAAAGAATGCAAGATCAGTGCCATGACCTGGAAATCTGAGGGTTTGCATTCTTGTTGTAGGAAGTGATGCTATCTAATTGACCGTGTTTAGACAAGCACCTATGAACTAAAGATTCTGTGAAGGTGTGAGCTGTAACATGTTGTAGTTGACTGTGATACTTTGATGGAGACATAATTGGAGCAAGTAGTCCCTTGCCTGTAAAAGTAGATGTCTGGTCGGAGAACTCAGAAGCCATCATCTATATATGGAAACATCCTGAATCCCTGCAGTCTCAGGTGAGCTGCTATCACCACCATGCATTTGGTGAACACCCTGGGGGCTGTGGTGAGACAAAAGGGCAGTGCTCTGAACTGTTAATGACTGGCTCCCAGCTGGAAGCACAGATATCTTCTGGAGCACCTGTTCATATTGATGTGACAGTACGCATCCTGAAGATCTATTGAGCATACCCAATCGTCCTTTCACAGCAGGGTCAAAATGGACTGAAATGTGACCATCCGCAACCCTGAATATTTCACGTATTTGTTTAGTTTGCTGAGATCCAGGATGAGTCTCAACCCCCCTGTCTTTTCTGGTACTAAAAAGAATCTTTAGTAGGTTCCAGATCCTGTCTGGGCGGACTTTCTGGAAGGCTCTTTTTTTCTAGCAGCTTTTCTATTTCCAACACTTCTGCCTCCCTCTGATTGGGTGGTACACCAGGGATTCTCTTCACTTTTGTAGGGGGAATTTGGGAAAATGGTATAAAATAACCTCTGGATATGGTCCTCTGCACCCAGGAATCTTTTGTGATAGATGCTCAAGCTTTGTGGTGCAGAAACAAGTGCCCTCGGACTGCCTCCAGAGCAGCTGGGTAACTTTTCGGGAGCACTTATAGGGTTTATCCGAGAAGGGATCTCAGAAAAGTACAGTTGTGTACCTACCATAAATGTAGATGTTCGAGTGTTCACACTGCTGCAGTCATCACACTTGGGTTATCCTGCCGTCAGGTGGTCCCGCAGTCAGCCAGAGTTCCAAAGTCTTGGTCCGGCGTCGGTTGCTGTTGCTTCTTCCCTGACGTCAGTGCACCAGGGTATATAAGATGCATCCGACGCTATTTTCTTCAGTTTTTCTTGCCCCAGATGTCAGGTGCCCCCAAGTGGGTAGGCAATACATATTGCTAATCAAACATATACATATGAAATAAAAACAATACCTTCAGTTACCAGCAAATACACCCCAAAGGTTGTATAGGATAGAAGGGTAAGCCCAGCTAGTTCAGAGGGGATGGAGGGAGGGTAACCTGGACTGCAGCAATGTGAACACTCGAACATCTACATTTATGGTAGGTACAAAACTGCACTATGTTCATCGTGTTATACTGCTGCAGTCATCACACTTGGATCGAATCCCAAAGCTAAGTTTGGGTGGCTGGTCTATAAAGAGTTAGGATTGACTAAGAGGCCCTGCAGAACTGCAGTGGCAAATCCTGCTCTGGACTTAGAGTAAAGAGGCAGGTGGTAATGCTTGGTGAAGGTGTGCACTGAACTCCAAGTTGTAGCCTCCAAAATTTCCCTGGTAGATACTCCTCTGAGAAAGGCTGCTGAAGTGGCTGTTGCCCTGGTGGAATGAGGCCTAATGTTATTAGGGACTGATTTTCCATGCCGTGTGTAGCAGTACCGAATACAGTGTCCTATCCATTTGGATATAGTCTGCTATGAGATAGCCTTGCCTTGTGATCCTGCAGCATATGCTACAAACAGTTGATCAGTTTTCCTGAAAGCTTTTGTTTTGTCCAAGTAGAAGCGTAGCTGCCTGTATATGTCCAAAGAATGCAGAAGTTTCTCCCCTTTATTTTGGGGGTTTGGATGAAAAGTAGGCAAATGGATGGTTTGGTTAAGAGCCACACTAGATACCACCTTTGGCATAAAGGTAGGGTTTGTCCTTAAAGATACCCTATCCTGATGAAAAATTATAAAAGGTTCCACTGCCATTAATGCCTGTGGCTCTGAGACTCTTCGTGCTGAAGTTACTGCCAGGAGCAGAGCTGTTTTCCATGATAAAAAATTTAGATCGGCTGTATTGGATGGTTCAAAAGGTGGTAGGGTCAGTTTTTCCAAAACGAAATTGAGGTCCCAAGTTGGTGTTGATGCTCTCCGGGGCGGTCTTATGTTTTTAGCCCCTCTGAGGTACTGCTTTAGCAAGGGATGAGAGAATAAAGGAGGATCCGTGTTGTAATGTGCAGAATGGCAGAGACGTGAATCTTAATTGATGAAAAGGATAGTCCTCTGTCCAGCATTTCAGTTAAGTATTGTAAAATCTGAGGAATGTTTGGAACAAGAGGGTCAAGGCTGAGAGCCTGGTTCCAGGCGCAGAATCTCTTCCATTTTTCTGAGTAAGCTTTCCTGGTGCTAGGCCTCCTGGCCCCCAAAATGACATCCATAACAGCTTTAGAGAGAGGTGTTGCCTGTTTGACTAAAGTATCTGCCATGCAGCCAGGTTTAGGGTTTTGAGCTGACCGTGCAGGATCTGATTGTTTTGTTGAGTCAGAAGGTGTGGAATTTGGGGCAAAATCCATGGTGGGCCCTGAGCCAAGTTCCTTAAGATAGGGTACCAGTGCTGGTGTGGCCAGTCTGGAGCAATCAGGATCATCTGTGGTTTTTCTTGTCTGGCTTTTAGGAGTACCTTTGAAAGGAGAGGCAGTGGTGGGAAGGCATAGACTTTTAGGTTCTTCCAGCTGAACAAAAGAGCATCCACTTTCCATGCTTGTTTGTGATAAGTCCTTGTGCAGAATTTTTGTAGTTGGCAATTCAGAGGGGAGGCAAAAAGATCCATGTCTGGGCATCCCCATTTTTGTGTTATCATGCTGAAGATTTGTGGGTTAAATTTCCATTTGTGAGGGTCCATGATATTTCTGCTTAAGTCTGCCAGAGTATTTTTCTTTCCTGGCAGGAATTGTGCTTGCAGGTGAACGTGGTACGTTAGAGCTGTGTTCCACAAGGTCATGGCTTGCCTGCATAGGGGATAAGAGTGAGTGCCCCCTTGTTTGTTTATGTACCACATTACTGTGGTGTTGTCTGTCTTTAGTAATAGTTGTCCTGGGTGTAGAAGGTCCTTGAAAGCTGTTAGGGCATTTTGAACAGCCAACATCTCTTTTTGATTGATGTGAAGATGCATCTGGTCTGTGGTCCACTTGCCCTGAATGCATGTTCCTGCCATGTGTGCTCCCTAGGTGTAATCCAAAGCATCTGTTGTTAGAGTTTGCCTGGCTGTGGGTTGGGTAAAAGGCTGACCCTTGTTTAGGTGACATGCCTGTGCCCACCATCAAAACTCCTGTTGTAGGCAGGGAATTATTGGAATTACTGCTTCAAGACTGTGAGAATGTTGAGTCCAAACACTTTTTAGGTACCACTGTAATTTCCTCATATGCAGTCTGGCATATGGTATTAGTAGTATGCAGGAGGCCATGAATCCCAGGGCCTGCAGAATTTTTCTTGCAGAGAGATGGGACGTTTTTGCCAGTAGTTGAAAATATTGAGTTAGTTGCACTTGTTTGTCTGGCATGAGGTAAGCCATCTGGGCCGTTGTATTTAAGCTGGCACCCAGGAATGTAATCTGTTGTGAGGGCACTAGTTTTGACTTCTTTTCGTTTACTGTGTACCCTAGAGAAATTAGCAACCTTTTCACAAACGCCAGATGCTGTAGAAGAATGTCCTTTGTCTCTGCTTGAATGAGGCAGTCGTCCAGGTATGGATATACTTGAACCCTTTTTGTCTGCAAAATGCAATTACTGGTGCCAGGCACTTTACTTTGTGAAGACCCTGGGCGCAGTAGATAAGCCAAAGGGCGGTGCAGGGAATTGGTAGTGCCTTGTACCAGCTTTGAATCGAAGGTATCTTCTGCAATTTTGTCTGATATGGACATGCAGGTATGCCTCTTTGAGGTCCAGAGTAACAAGCCAAGCCTTCTTGCCCAGCATGGGTAGAAGCTGCTGTAATGTCAACATTTTGACTATCAGAATATCCAGGTAAGTATTCAGAATTGAAAGGTCCAGTATAGGCCTCCAGGCTTTGTCCTTTCTGGGGACCAGGAAGAGTCTTGAGTAAAATCCTTGTCCTTGTTCCTGTTGTGGTACTTTTTGTATAGCTCTCATGTCCATGAGGGCTGAAATTTTTTTTTTGTGCCTCTGCCCATTGATTTTGTGGCAGGTCTGGCATTCCTTTTAGCTTTGGTAAAGTATGGAAGTGGAATCTGTAACCTTGAGACACAATATTCAGGACCCATTTGTCTTGGGTGATTGTTTGTCAGTTTTGAGAAAGAAGTGCTAGTTTTCCCCCTAAGGAGGCTTTCAGAAGGGACGTGCTTGGCGTACGCAAGGGAAAGTCATTGTGACTGTTTCCTGTAAGGTTGAGACTTGTCCTCACCTCCTTTTGGGGTTGAGGTGCCCCACTGTCGTTGTCTATTTGAGCCTTGGGGTTGAGATCTGCCTCTTTGGCGTCTATATCTGCCTCTCTGTAGCCTGTCTGACACTGGAAAGGACCAATTTTTTGTTGGCCAATTTCTGCTAAACCGAGGTGGCTGTACCTGTAAGAAATCCTTGACTGTTTGCATAGATTTAGCTTTATCCTCCATTTTCTTTAAAACCTCTTCTGCCTTAACACCAAACAAGGTATCATGTTGTAAAGGAGCATCCAATAACTTTGCCTTAACATGTTCAGGTAAACTCTGTTCTTTTAACCAAGCATGTCTTTGAATAACAGAGCCTGTAACTGCGGCTCTACAAGAGGCCTCTAAAGAATCAAAACCACATTGCAGAGTACGTTTTCCCACCTGTTCAACTGCATGCAATAAATCCTGCATTTCTTTACAATCAGGAGCTTCTGAGCTAGCAAGTATTTTCTGTTTTAACTGAGCCATTAAATATTGTTGGTACTTAAGCATGTGAACCTGGCAATTTAAAGCTCTTACTGCTAAAGTTGCAGACGTGTATACTTTCTTCCCCCATCTATCCAAAGCTCTGGAATCTCTGTCAGAGGGTACTAGATTTTTTTGCAATGGAAGCCTTAACCCCTTTTGGACCCTGGAAAATAGTTTCTGGATCAGCAGAAGGGTCTTCGCAAAGAAACTTGTGAGAGTCAGGGACTCTATAATACCTATCTGGCTTGGCTGGAGCAGGGGGCAAAGAGTCAGGAGATAAGCTGGATTCAGAGAACACATCATCCACAATGTCTAGTACAGGCGGAATAGCCAGGGGCCTGTGCTGAGGCAGTAAGAGGAAATCCCTGAGCCTTTTCTTGGATTCTGAGTATTCCTGACTTTCCCAATGGAAATGTTCCCTCATGGTATGTAAAGTTTCCCCAAAAGAGTAATCCTCGGGAGGAGAGGCTGAAGGGATAGATTCCTCAGCATCAGAGTCCTCATAGCGGGGTAAAGAGTATCCCTGGTCTGAAGAGGAATCAGAGGAAATGGAAACCTGATCAAAGGAGTCATAGTCTGTATCCTGCCTAAGCCTTTTCTCAGGAGGGGGATGGGAACCCCTGATTAGAGTAATGAGGTCTTCGGCCTTTTTAAGCATCTGTTTCTTAGGCATGGAGGACTGTCCAGGAGAATGCTGTACTTGTTTCTTTGTCTTTAATGGTACCTTTGTCTTGGCTGTTGATTTAATGGTAAGTTGTGAAGGTCTGAAAACACCCTCAGAAGCCGGTGCCTGCTCAGCGGCTCCGGACCCATCTGAGGGATTAGTTTCCGTAGGCCCAATACCTTGAGTTTCCAGAGACCTAGTTGTCTCCACGTGGGAGTCGGAGGGGGCCTGTGGCTCTGAGGTAGTGGGGGTCAGGGGCTGTGAAAGTGCCTCACTGAGAACCGGCGACTGGCCTAGAAGAGGGTTTTGTCATTGGTTTTGGACCTTGGATGCCTGTCTTTATCCTTGTCTTTGCATTTTTTCGGAAATGCGGTCAGTTGATCCGACGGTATAGTGTAATTGAACCTTCGGCCAAAGTAGTGCAAAGCAAAATCAAAACGTCTTTTTATAGTGCGTTTGTTAAATCTAGCACAAAACCGACAACTAGTGACATCGTGATCAGGGCCTAGGCATGGAATACAGTAAGAGTGGAAGTCCTTATGAAGTATTTGCTTCCCACAAGAAATACAATTATTAACTTTTTCTGACATCGGTCTGAGGCAAGAAAAAAGTTTCCGTAACTGGGTACTTAGCTTTATTGAAGACTTTGGATCTGAAATTCAACTTCGAAAATCTTAGGAGTCGGCCGACCGGCACTTGCGAACTGCTTCTGCTTCGGGCACTGCGCGGCAAGAAAGACTGAAGAAAATGGCGTTGGATGCATCTTATATACCCCTGGCGCACTGACGTCAAGGAAGAAGCGACAGCAACCGACGCCGGACCAAGACTTTGGAACTCTGGCCAACTGCGGGACCGCCTGATGGCAGGATAACCCAAGTGTGATGACTGCAGCAGTGTAACACGATGAACATCCCTAGTTCTGTGAGCCACCTTTTCCGAGAGGGTGGCATCTTCTGTTAGAGTTTCCCCCTCTGCCTCTGAGGTAACAAGTTCTTCATGAGTCTTGGAAAGGACTATGGGACTTGCAAAAAGTACAGTTTTGTACCTACCATAAATGTAGATGTTCGAAGATCCACATTGCTGCAGTCCTTACACTTGGGTAGTCCGCTGTCCTCGGTCGGCCCGAATATCAAAGTATAAGGCTGACGTCGGTCAAGGTGCATTTGACTGACATCAGGACGTCAGGGTACAAATGCGCATGACCGACGTCATATCCTCAGTCTTTTCTTGCCCCAGATGTCAGAAGACCCTAAAAATAAAGGTCAAAACCAAAAGACAGCAAACAAACAAACAACCATCCTAGCACTAAAAATATGTACAATATATACAATATACAACATATTGACAACCCAACCCACACAACCGCCTCTAACTACAGAGGGGAAGGAGGGAGGGTAAATTGGACTGCAGCAATGAGGATCTTCGAACATCTACATTTATGGTAGGTACAAAACTGTACTATGTTCTTCATCTCACATTGCTGCAGTCCTTACACTTGGGTAGAATCCCAAAGCAGAGGTAAGGGAGGATGGCCAAACTATAAGGAAGCAGGAGCTGCCAAAATGCCCTGCAAAACAGCAGTGGCAAAACCAGCCCTGGATTTAGAGTAAAGTGGTAGGTGATAATGCCTAGAGAAAGTATGCACTGAACTCCAAGTAGCTGCCTCCAAAATATCCTTAGTTGCCACCCCTCAAAAAGCTGTCAAGTGGCAGTAGCCCTAGTGGAATGAGGCCTAATCCC
The DNA here is from genome assembly GCF_019279795.1 of Protopterus annectens. Lineage (NCBI taxonomy): Eukaryota > Metazoa > Chordata > Ceratodontiformes > Protopteridae > Protopterus > Protopterus annectens. The sequence continues at coordinate 495,084,844 of NC_056742.1, forward strand.
AGCTGGAATCTCCTTGCCATGATGGGAATAACAGAAAGCAATGCAAAACCCAATCCACTTAGAAATAGTTTGTTTTGACACAGGCTTGCCCTGAGAACTCAAAGCAAAAGAAACAAATAACTGCTGAGACTGCCTGAACCCTTTAGTTCTGTCCAAATAATATTGCAACTGCCTGTGTACATCTAAAGTGTGCAAAATCTTTTCCCCTTTATTTTGGGGATTTGCATAAAAGTAGGCAAATGAATAGTTTGGTTTAAAGCCACACTAGAAACCACTTTAGGCATAAAGGAAGGATTAGTACGTAAAGATACCCTATCCTTATGGAAAATTAAGAAAGGCTCAACCGCCATAAGGGCCTGCAACTCAGAAACCCTTCTTGCAGAGGTAATAGCCAACAAAAAGCAGTCTTCCATGATAAAAACTTTAATTCAGTAGTAGCTGCAGGCTCAAAAGGTTGTAGAGTGAGTTTCTCCAACACAAAATTGAGATCCCAAGCAGGAGTAGGAGCTCTTCGTGGGGTCTTATATTCTTTGCCCCTCTAAGAAATTGCTTGAACAAAGGATGAGAAAACAATGGTGGGTCACAATCATAGTGAGCGAAATTGCTGCAGCATGAACCTTAATAGAAGAGAAGGACAAACCTTTGTCCAGTAACTCAGTAAGATATTGAAGAGCCACACTTAAATTAGGCTCAGAAACATCAAAATCCTTTGCTGCACTCCAAAATAAAAATCTCTTCCATTTATCTGCGTACACTTTCCTTGTACTAGGCCTTCTAGCTTCCAAAATAACATTCAAAACTTGCTGTGGAAGTGGAGGCCCACTATGGTTCAAAACAGAATATGCCAGGCTGTTAGGTGCAGAGAGTGAAGCTTGACATTGAGCAAATGACTGTCCTCCTGAGACAACAGGTGTGGAATCGAAGGCAAAGGCCATGGAGGCTTCCGTACCAGGCTTCTCAGTAATGGGTACCAATGCTGTCGAGGCCAATCTGGAGCTATCAAAATCATCCTTGGCTTGTCTTGTCTGGCCTTTAGTAGTACCTTTGGGAGGAGAGGCAGAGGCAGAAAGGCATACACATGAAGATTGCTCCAACTGAAAGAAAGAGCATCCACTTTCCAAGCTGTGGGATGAAACCTTTTGTGCAAAACTTTGGCAGCTGGTGGTTTAGTGGAGAAGCGAACAGATCTATGTCTGGAGTTCCCCATGACACTGTCAATTTCTGAAATACATGAGGATCCAATTTCCACTCGTGGGGATCCATAATTTGTCTGCTCAACACATCTGCTAAGGAGTTCTGTGCTCCCGGCAGAAACCTTGCCTGAAGATTTAGCTGTAAACTGAGAGCAGTCTCCCACAAGATCATTGCTTGCCTGCATAGAGGATAAGAATGTGTTCCGCCTTGCTTGTTGATGTACCACATGACAGTTGTGTTGTCTGTTAGAATCAACACCTGCCCTGGAAGAAGTAAATCCTTGAAAGCTATCAATGCAAACTGGACTGCTAACATCTCTTTCAAGTTGATATGTAGATGTTGTAGTCTGGCAGGCCACTTGTCTTGTATCCACTTTCCATTCAGATGAGCTCCCCAAGCTTTGTCTGAGGCATCTGTCGTTAGAATCTGACTCGCCTCTGGCCGGGTCACAGAGAGTCCCTTGTTTAGGTGACATTCCTGAGCCCACCACAACAATTCCTTTTGAATGCAAGGTATTATTTGAATGACAGTGTCCAAATCCTGGCAGTGCTGTGTCCATACATTTTGAGATACCATTGTAGCTTCCTCATATGCAGTTTGGCATTGGGAAGCACCAGAATACAAGATGCCATGAACCCCAAGGCTTGAAGGACTGTCCTTGCAGTCAGCCTGGACTGATGAGACAACTGATGAAAGTAAAGGGAAAGATTCTTTTGTTTGTCCGGGGTCAAAAGGCCATCTGGGATGCTGTATTCAGTCTCACACCCAGAAAGCACATGTCCTGAGAGGGTACTAGACTGGACTTTATTTCGTTCACAGAATACCCCAGGCATCTTAGCACTGCTATCACATAATCCAAATGATGAAGAAGCTCGTCCTTCCTTGAGCCAGAATCAGGCAATCGTCCAAATAAGGATAGATCTGTATTCCTTTTAACCTGAGGAAAGCTATCACTGGAGCCAGAACTTTCGTGAACACTCTGGGCGCAGTAGATAAGCCAAAGGGCAATGCAGAGAACTGATAATGAGAAGTCCCAGCTCGAAAACGCAGATACTTCCTGCAACTCAGTCTGACAGGAACATGAAGATAAGCCTCCTTGAGATCCAAAGTTACCATCCAATGATCTTTGCCCAGCAGAGGTAAAAGCTGCTGTAACGTCAACATTTTGAACTTGGGAATGTCCAGATAAGTGTTGAGGATAGATAAGTCCAAAATTGGTCTCCACGTGTTCCCTTTCTTTGGTACTAGGAACAGGCGAGAATAAAATCCTAGGCCCACTTATGGCATAGGGACCGGCTGTATGGCCCCTATTTGGAGTAACAGAGAAATTTGCTTGTGAGCCTCTGTTCTTTGTTGAGGAGGAACGTCTGGCATGCCTTTGAAAGGAGGCAAGGTATGGAAATAAAACCTGTAACCGTGGTGTATGATATCCAATACCCATCTGTCTTGGGTAATTAAACTCCAATTTTCTTTGAAAAGTGCCAACCTTCCTCCCAAAGGTGCTGCCAAGCGAGAAGGCTCTGGCAGCTGAAAAGGTAGGTCATTGGGTCTGTTTACGAAAGGACTGACCCCTGCCCTCACCCGAAGACTGTGCAGGAGAACTCCTGTTCTAGGCCTGAAAGAGCCCTGAGCTCTGCCCCTACCACGTCTAGATCTACCCCTAGACTGGGAATCATAAGAAGGATACGTCCACCCCTTAGTAGGCCAATTTCTACTAAACTTTGGAGGCTGAACCTGCAAAAAATCTTTAACAGTCTGCATAGACTTAGCCTTGTCTTCCATTTTCTTTAAAACTGCCTCAACAGGAGAACCAAACAACACATCAGATTGTAAAGGAGCATCTAAAATCCTTGTTTTAACATGGTCAGATAAATTCTGATCCCTCAGCCAGGCGTGCCTGCGAAGAACTGACCCAGTGGCAGCCACCCTAGACGAGGCCTGTACAGCATCAAAACCACATTGCAAAGAATGCTTACCCACCTGTTCAGAAACATGTACTAAATCTTGTAACTCTTTACAATCAATACCTTCCGCCAGCATCAACCTTAGACTTCAATTGTGAAAGGAGATAGTTTTGGTATTTCAACATGTGAAACTGGCAATTCAAAGCCCTCATAGCTAGAGTGGAAGAAGTATAAACTTTCTTTCCCCATCTATCCAAGGCCCTGGCCTCTTTATCTGTAGGAACCGGATTCTTGACAACAGAAGCCTTAACACCTTTAGGCCCCTGACTAACAGTTTCTGGGTCTGCCCTAGGACTCTTAAAAGATACTTATGAGCTTCAGGCACCCTGTAATACCTATCCGGTTTAACAGGAGCAGGAGGCAAAGAATCAGGATTAAGAGAAGCCTCTGTAAAACATCTTCCACCACATCCAAAACAGGAGGTATAGCCAAAGGCCTATGCTGGGGTAAAAACAAAAATTCCCTAAGCCTTTTCCTGGAATCAGAGAAGTCCTAACCTTCCCACTTAAAATGCTCCCTCATGGAATGAAGAGTTTCTGAAAAAGAAAAATCCTCAGGAGGAGAAGCAGAAGGAGTAGAATCATCCACATCAGAATCAGAATAAGGAGAATACTCCTGCAAGTCTTCAGCCGAAGACTCTGAAACATCCGAAGCCTGCTCAAAACTCCCTAGCTCAGGCTCCACCCTAGGTCTCTTATCAGGAGGGGGCAAAGAACCCCTAATCAAAGTAATCAAATCTTCTGCCATTTTAAGCATATGCTTCTTGGGCACAGTTCCTGAAGAACGAGGGGTGACACCAACTGAAGCTAAACCTGGCCTGCCTCTGGGAGAAGCCTTGGAAACCGAAGGAGAGGGCCTAACCACCCTAGGAAGGGAGGGGAGTACAGTAACCTGAGAAGCCCCTTCAGCCTGACCTGCCTCCTGAGAGGCCACATCCTGCAATAACAAAGTCTCTCCCTGGGATCCCAAAGAAACCTCCGGTGGAACCACCGGCTCCACCGACACCTCTAAAGAACCGGCGTCCGGTACGGACGGTTCCTCTAGCCTAGGCTTAACTGCTTTGTCCTTGCGCTTCTTCGAAGAAGCGGGCGTCGGAGCATCCGACGGCATTTTATAATTGCACCGCTTCCCGAAGACTAACCTGGCACAATCTAACCTTCTCTTTATAGTGCGCTTATTGAATCTAGCACAAGAGCGACACCCAACAACATCGTGCTCAGGCCCTAAACAAGGAATACACAAAGTATGATAATCTCTATGCGGTATCTGTTTCCCACAAGAAATACAATTATTCACTTTTTCTGACATCCGGTAAACCACTGAGGCAAGAAAAAACTAAAATATTCCCCAACGGGGTACTTAGCCAACTTTGACTCGGTCTGAAACTCCGAAATCGAAAAATTTCAGAACGCCAACCGGCACTTGCAATGCTGCTTCTGCATCGGACCATGCGGCAAAAAAGACTGAGGATATGACGTCGGTCATGCGCATTTGTACCCTGACGTCCTGATGTCAGTCAAATGCACCTTGACCGACGTCAGCCTTATACTTTGATATTCGGGCCGACCGAGGACAGCGGACTACCCAAGTGTAAGGACTGCAGCAATGTGAGATGAAGAACATCCACATCTTTCTGCCTCCTCATTAATTCCAGGAAAAGGATCAAAACTGGTCCCAACAGCAGACAAGGTCTTTCTATCTTGCTCACTTCCAGACAGCATTTCTTCATCTTTCAGCCAAACAAAGATGATTCATCAAAGGGAGCATTGATGAATGAAGACTTGAAGAGCTCCACAAAATTACACAGGCACATCCAGACACGTTTCCTAACAGCTATGCCTGAACCCAACAACCATTAGGTACCCTCTGTGATGTGCAATATCAGCCTCATGCATGTGTTAATTATGGACTGAAGGGTGACCAGTTGTGAAGAAACCTTGGTCTAGTCCTCCACAGACATGGACCAGTTAAGGGAATTGGAGAACTCTTTGTCAAATCTCTTTGTAACCTTGAAATGTGCACCAAATAATCGAGTGACCACACAGCAAAGGTTGCTGAAGTGTAAATGCACTTTCCAAATCTGTCCAAAGTCTAGACTCCCTGTTAGGGGGATGGATGAGCTCTGCTCTGCAAGCTTTTTCTTAGTGGCTGCTACCTCAGTCATGGCATCTACTGGGACTGCCTTGCTTCAGTGTGTTCTGTCCTTTGGGGTGAGGGCTAAAATTCTATCTGGGCATTTGGGGATAGGCTCCACAGTATCCAGTTCCTTTCACGCATGACATAAGTCAAGGTCTATTAGCTCATCAGCTGGGGGGGGGGGGTTCACCCAAGATGCAGCTGAGCCAGATCCAAAAGCCTCAAGGAACTTAAGACTCCTCCTGAGAAAGGGGGTTGGAAAACCACCTTTCTATTTTAAAAGCTCCAGGATTTCTCCAAAGGAGATGTCCTGAGGTGGAGATCTTGGGGACCCTTCCCCTTCATCAAAGTCAGTGTCCTCAGTGAGAGGTTCCTGGGGGGAATCTAAGTGTCTCCTTTTGCACATTGTCTTCCTAGGGACCTCATCAGTGAGGTGGTCTTGTGAGGTAACAGAATTGATAGGGGAGTCCTGAGGGACTGGCTGGAGGTTGGCTGTCCTGTGAGATAAAAATGAGAGGCTTAGAATTGAGACCCAGTGGTAGAATAATGAGTGGAACAGAAGGGTGCAAGAATGTCCTCTTTCTAGGCAAAGAGAAGGTCCTCTCCACTATCTCAAAGGCAAAGGGCCTAGGAGAAGCAGAAGCTGGCAGTACTGGAATTAAAGTTCCCTGTGCTGATGAGCCCTGAATCCCCCCAGGCCCCCTTCCCAAGGATGGAGTCAGACCCCAGCTGCTCAGCACCAAAGCACCTAGAGGCAAGAATAGCTCTGTTAACTTCGAAGTCAACCCCAACATCCTGGAGCCAGTGTCGACACTTCAACTTAGAGAGTCCTTCGGTTCTGAATGGACTGGAGCAAGATGGCTCATGGACGTGATCAGACTTGAAGAACAACCTGTTTTTGGATCCGACAAGGACATCCTCAATGATCTTGGATCCAAAACCACGGAACAGACTGCAGAAGGAGACACTGAGAGTTCGTAGAGGGTAAGATCACGGATCCAATGGGACACGGAGCCAGGATTATCCCATCTGGATCTGAGCTCTGAGAAATGTCCTCATCATCCTATCCACCTCTGCTTCAGACAAGCTCCTGGAGGACCTAAGGGAGGAGCTGAAAGATGGTGGCCTAGAGTGCTTCTTTGGAGTCTCCTGGAGAAAGGGAGAAGGAAGTCGAGAAGATATCAGCTGCGGCGAGTATTGGGTGACCCAATCTGAGGCAACTTAGGCTTCAAGGAGGTAGGATCTGAGGAAGTCGGCTCTGACTTTTTTTGAAATTTTTGAAGGAGGCTTAGTGGTCGAAGTCAAAGTAGGTGAATGGCCTGCAGACCTTTTCCTGCTGAAGTCCCTATCCTTTGTAGCGGATTCAGGCTTCCCTTTTTCGGACCTCTTAGAGTTTTTAACACTTTTATTGAATTATCACCTGTGACACAGGTAAATTTATATTTATACAAAAATAATCAAACTGTATTAAATTAACATTAACAAACATTATGCTTCACATATATTGTTATATATCACATAACCTAAGCAGCAGTACATAAATTATTCAATTCCTGCCCCTTTTTTTAAGCAAGAAACATCTTTATCAAACTAACACTTATGACATAAGCAATCACACATTTATATAAATGAAAACGAACCACGCAGACACATCCTAGTTGTAAGCCATTTTACATCACAAACTATACTGACACACTCCCAGCTGTAAACATTATACATCACTTATCTACCCAATCATCTTCAGTCAAAGATTACACAGTTCATTTAAGTCCTGCCTTCTTTTAAACCTCATTCCTCCCTGTATGTATTGTTCCCACAATTCCTATTTTTTCCTATATAGTTTGCTCCTACCCTTTTCTAAAGATATCAGTTCCAGTTGTTTTATATCTGTTACTATGTTCACTATTTTTAATATAGTTAGTTTAGATTTTGATTTCCATTTTCTAGTAACTGTTTTTTTGGCAGCCACCATAATTACCCTGTCTAGGTAATTCCAATTCTGCATCATAGCTCAGAAAAATCATCTCCCCATCACACCAATCCACCCACCCAGCATCTCCGACAGTGCATCCCAGAGGGAATCCTTAAAGTCCAGCAACCCACTGCACTCCCAGAAAATATGTTCCCAAGTACCTCTTTCTTCCCCGTCAAGTCAAAAGTAACTCTATTGTCATTCAGATATACATGAGTGCACATCTGAATGAAATTGCATTTCTCCAAGCTCATGTGCAAAAGAAGCATAGCAACACAGAAACAAACAAAAAACACACACACACACACACACACACATACATATGTATACAAATACAACAGTAATGACAAAAACAGTGACCGACCCCAACATAAGGTACATAAGCAACTATCAACAGTGCACGGTCCCATGGACTATAGCAATTCACTTTGTTCATACCATCCAACATCACAACAACCAAAGTCACCAGTCCGGTCTCCTCCTACATCACAGACCAAGTCAGATTACAAAAACAAAAACTGGCAGGCAAAAAATGAACCTCTGGCACCCACATTCGACATAACCACTGCTACCTGTAGGCCCGAACCAGCACAGCCATTCCAAAGATCCTCCCTCAGCCGTCTCCATCCACATTGACACCACCATCAACTCCATCTCTGACATCATTGGCAGCTTCCAAATTAAATCAAGCTTCACACCTCCAACATTTGCTGTATACCCGAGGAAAACTTCTCTGGAGTCTACTTGGGGTATAAAAATATCTATGTAAACATTTCCAAGGAAAAAATCAAATCCTAAATCTAGATTTTGTTGCATATTTCTGTGATATACATATATCCTCCCATTGTTTCTTTGTGAATTGCTTATCCAATCCTTTTCTAACCTTCTCTGATGAATTCTTATAGTTATCATGCAATATTTTATATGCTTTACTAATTATTCCTTTTTTAATGGCAACTTCTGTTCTAGCTTCTACTAAAAAAAACTCTACTAGTGCTGATCTTTCGTTTAGGACCCTCTATTTCTTTCGCTTTCCCTATACTCTGATGATCAATCCTTGACAGGGAAGGCAATCTTTAACCTGCAGCTCAAATAAATTCTTGCCCTCTCCCCATTCTGTCATCGTTCCCTCTCTAGTTATTTGCCCCCAATACTTTGGTTCCTTTGCCAGTTTTCTCCAATAAATTCCAGTCCCCTCTTGCCTGTTGTCTATATCCCTAATTTGCAGCCATCCTTATTGGCAGAATCTCCATTCCCGTGTTGGCTTAGTTCTTAGAATACTTTCTGCTACTTTAAGGATATAAGGTTTCTGCCTTTTTAATTTCTCCAAGTCTTTTGGGTTCCTAATACAATGACAGGAATGGACCCCATTCCCAAGTCAAAGTATGATTAAAGTTCATGAAATTAGTATTATTTTAATCTTTGATGTCAGCTAGTAGTGCTCTTCGCAGCACCCGCAATGTGCCCAGTAATGACTCCTTCTGCAGGTCGTAAGGAGTTACATGCATTAGTAACATATCTAAATACAACTGTAGAATCTTTTTTTTTTATAAGACCCATTGCTCCTACTACTATTAGAACTGTCTGGGTATCTTTCTTCCACATTGCTCTAGTTTCTGCCTGCGGATCCTGACATTTTATGACTTTGTGTCTCTCTCTATGCAAGACAGTGTAGTCACTGGGTGTGGCAATTTCAATGATCAATGCTACTTTTGTCTTCTTTTCTTGGACCACTATATCCGATTTTCTAGCATCTATCTTTTGGACTGTTGGTAATGGGTGATCCCATGTGATATAAACTTCATCACTTTCTGTGATGCATTATGGCTCATGTTTCCAGTGTTTTTCAGCCACTTCAATACCATAATGTTTGCACAATCCCCAGTGCAACAGTCTCATCAAATTACTATGCCTTTCAGTATACAGTCCTTCTGCGATTAGTGTGCTGTAACCAGCAACAAGGTGAGTCACTGTTTCCAATTTGGTTTTACAAAACCTACATTTGTCTGTTTCTCCCACATGTTCAATGGACTTTGTAAACCAACGTGTACATAGCTCACTGTCTTGGGCTGCCAAAATTAACCTTTCATCTCTTGGTTTGAATTCGCCTCGCCTTAACCATTTCTGCATTAGTTCCTGATCAACATGAGGTTCTTCCATTGCAACTAAAAGCACATGTAATGCCAACTTAAAGGATATGTCTCTTCTGGCCAGTCCACCACACAGCCCACATCAGGCAAGGGGGGGGGGGGACGGTTGAAGACAAATGAAGAGCACCAACTCAGATGGAATGTTATGGTGAGTACATAACTTCTTTATCTGACGTTGTTGTCTTCATTTGCTCTTCAACCTGTGGGACAGAGTTCCCAGCTATCAAACACCTGGGAGGCCCTCATGGAAGGAGATTTCAGAGCACAGTGGAGCCAAAAGATTCCCTGCTTCTGGACAGAAGATCCAACTTGTAGTGAGAGATGAAAGTATGTGAAGATGCCCAAGTAGCCACAGAGCAAATGTCATCCAATGAAACTCTAGACCAGAAGGCAGTTGAAGTAACCACAGATCTAGTAGAATACACCTTGACATGACCTGGTGGAGATAAACCTTTAGCTGAATACACCAGGACTATAAACTGAGAGATCCAATGAACAATGGTGACCTTCGATACCAGTTTCCCTAAGAAGGGCTTTGAGTAGGAAACAAAGAGTTGATCAGACTTACGAAAATATTTTGTTCTACACAAGTAAAAACATAACTGCCTATGGACATCCAAGAAGTGCAACTTGTACTCTCCCTTATTCTGAAAATTCACAAAGAAAACAGGGAGATTGATTACTTGATTAATATTTGATTCTGAAGGAAAGATGGATTAGTGTGCAAGGACATCCTGTCTTTATGGAAGACCATATAAGGAGGCTTAATCAAGAAGGCATGGAGCTCCGGCCCTCTTTTGGCTGACATAATGGCAATCAAGACGGCCGTCTTCCAAGACCAGAACTGCAGGTCCACCGAAGCTGCAGGTTCAAAGGGGGAAGAAACCAAAGCTTGAAGGACCAGTGTAAGATCCCAAAGTGGCACTGGGTCCTTGATCGGAGGCCTGAGTAGAAAGGTACCTTTCAAAAAGGCTTTACAAAGCTTAGAAGAAGATAGCGAAGCAGAATTATCTCCTAAGTGGAAGTTAGATATAGCTCCCAGTAGGACCTTAACCATAGAAAAACTGGCACCTTATTGAAAAATACTTGCCAGAAACTCTTAATACCCAGAACTGGGGCAGTAAAAGGATCGAAGTCACGCTGAAATGCCCAAATAGAAAAGCATTTCCACTTACTAGAGTAAACCTTCCTAGTGGAAGACTTATGAGCCACAACTAGTATCTTCATAACCAGAGAAGATAACCTGGGAGTCCTAACTATCATGGGAACTGGAGCAGCCAAGCGGTGAGCTTCAGACTGACCGGATCTGGGTGCGGAATCCCTCAGGGATGAGAAATCAGATCCAGAGCTGGATCCAATGTCCAGGGAGGACACACTACATGAGACCACAGAGAAGGGAACCATACTTGGCGAGGCCATAATGGGGCAATGAGGATGACTAAGCTCCCCAGCAATTGAGCTTTCTGAAGGAATTTCAGAATCAAGGGAAGCAAAGGATAAGCATACGTAAGAGACTGGAGGGCCAAGCATGAACCAGAGCATTTCTAGAGACTTCCCCCAGTGGGGGGTTCAGAGTGAAAAACTCACTGCACTTCGTGCTGAAAGGAGAACCAAAGAGATTGCAGCAAGGCTGACCCCACTTTAGAAAGATTTCCTTTGCTACCGAAGGATTCAGAGACCACTCATAAGGCATCAGGATGGACCTGCTGAGCCTCTCTGCTAGAATGATGGAACTCCCGGAATGTGCATTGCCACCAGAAAACGGCCGGTGGAGATCGCCCACTCCATCATGCTCCCCCCTGCTGAATGATGTACCAGACTACAGACATGATGCCTGTCTGGATGGTAATTGTCCCGAGGAAGATGGGCAGGAAGTGTTTGCAATGCCAACAGCAGTGCCTTCATCTCCAGTACGTTGATATGCAACCGGGTCTCTAGGGAAGACCACGTGCCTTGGACTGTCTTCCCAAGCAATGTCTCCCACACACACGAGGAGGGAGGCATCCGTAGTCAGTGGGGCAGGAAGAATAAAAGGAAGAGCCCGAAGAAGATCCGGGGATCAAATTCACCAGAGAAGAGAATCCCTGCATCCTCCAGATAAGCAGACAGGATGGGACAATGTCAGATCTAGTAATAACCACTGGACCGCAAGAGTCCATTGGGGCACCCTCATGTGCAACCGGGCCGTGGGCATGAGGGTGATCGTGGCCACCATGGAACCCAATGACCATAAGATAGAGTCAGCTGAGGGTGACTGAGCTTGAAGGATACACAAGACATGATGTATGAGGGATTGAAGTCTGTCTGGAGTTAGGAAAACTTTGGTCTGCATGGTGTCTAACCAAGCTCCAATAAAATCCAAAACCTGACCCGGGTTCAACTGGAACTTGTTGAGATTTATGATGTTGCCCAACTGGTGGGTGGTCTGGAGAAGGAGATCCCTGGCTTGGCAGACTCGATACCTAGAGGGAGCAGAAAGGAGCCAATCGTCCGGGTAGGGGAAAACCTGCAGCTGCAGGTGAGCTGTTACTACCACCATCACTTTGTTGAACACCCTGGCGGCTGTAGTGAGACCAAAGGGTAGCGCTCTGAAGTGGCAATGATTGGCCCCCAGCCAGAAGTGGAGGAACCTTTGAGAATGCCTGCCATTTTTATGTGGTAGTACACGTCCTGGAGGTCCATCGAGCACATCCAGTCGTTCTCATGCAGGAAAGGCAGACTGGAGAGTGACCACCCGGAATTTCATCTTGGCAACTGAAAAGTTTAGGATTGAAAGTCAAGGATGGGTCTTAAGTCCTCCCACTTCTTTGGCACTGAAAAGAATCTGGACTAGATGCCTAATCTGAACTGGACTGGGGGGGATGGGCTGGATGACTCGCTTTTCGAGCAGCTTGGAAATTTTCACTGCAGGGGGCAGGAAGGAGGAATCTGGGCCAGACACTGAGAGAGCCAGGATGGACTCCGAGGACAATAGCGTCAAATGTCTCGAGGGAACCAAGAGGACCCTCTCACACCATGTCGAAGGCAGAAAAAGAACAATCCCCTAGGGCTAGGACTACAATCAGGTCCGTAATCCTCTGAGTCAACGAGGGAGCAGGAGCTGAACCTCCAGGATTCGAGATTCTGAGTGGAAGGACCGGCTCTGAAAAACTTGGCACCAAGGCTACAGCTCCGAGAGCCGGACAGCTCTGAGCTCGGTGGAACCGATCTGCTGAAGGCAATGGTCTGTGTCAAGGTACCATCGGAGCCAACCCCTCAATGCTGAAGCTCCTCGGACCCAAAGACTCCAAAACCGAAGGTCGGATCAGAGAAGGAGTGATCGGGATGAAGGCGACTGTATGCCCCCAGCCCCAGAGGGGGAGGGGGCACGCAAGACTCCCATTTGTATCTGCATGCGGATGAATATCTGCATCATCCTGTCCACCTCGGCTTTAGAGAGGCTGCGGGTGGATCTGGTGAATGAGGCCACCGACACCAGCCTAGACAGGTGATGAGGTTAAGCTGACACGGGGGAACGGCTCCGAGACAACTCTAGTTCCCGGGAGAAGCAAAGAGAATGGAGCCAGGGGGAACTCGCGCTAGGAGCCGGGCGAGATTTCGACGGTGGATCTGCCGAGGAGGAGGGGTCAGGGGCCGCTTCCTCGGCCTATCCCGGTGCTGGAGCTTCTCTCTGTCCCCAGTCCTCTTGGTGGGAAGTGGAGTCCCACAGGCTGGGGCAGAGACAGTAACAGAAGCAGCAGAAGAGGAAGCTTGGGCTTCCGTAGTACGTGGAGGAAGGAGGCCCTTAAGAATCAGTTTGTTCCTATTGTTGATCAATGTGCAGGGATTGAGCCCCACATAAATCGAACAGGAGGAATCGAGGTGCGGGACCCCCTAAGTAAACTATGCACAGAGTGTGGCCATCCATGGGGGAAAGCTTATGGCCACACACTGTGCACTTCCTGAACTCTAGTTTGGGTATCTCTGCCATTGGAGCAGAGCGAAAACCCACCAGCACTCACACACACAGAGACAAAGATAGAGAGGGAGAAACAGGAATAAGTTTTATTTTTTTTCATTGTAGACTGATGACTGAGCACGAGAAGGTAGGGGAAAGTGAGGATTAGAAAAGATGATAGAAGAGGTAAAGGATAGAATTATACATTCAAATCACTTACCCAAAAAGCCTGGAGCAGCAAACCATGATGCTAGCTATGACTAGGGCAAATGAGATCTGAGGAGGGAGACAGGGGCATTATGGGTAGGGGAGGAGCTTGGAGCTCACATCCAATGCTAGAAAATGCAGCCGAGTCGGATCCGTCCCGGATCCGTGTCCCACAGGTTGAAGAGCAAATAAAGACAGCAACTTCAGATTTGATGACTCCACCACAGAAGCTCCAGCTTGAGGCATGGGAGAAGGGGAATCCAAAGGATGAGAATGTTGAAGCCATACTGACTTCAGAAATCACTGCAGCTTTCTCATATGAAGCTTGGCCAGAAGAAGCACAGGAATGGTGGAAGCCATGTACCCCAGAGCCCTGAGAAATTCCCTGGCTGTAATGGATACCAGAGGAAGGAGAGAGTGAAAGAAAGCAATAGATCTGATATAGTCTGCAGCCTGCACCAGAGAAAACCATGATCCTGAGAAGGAGCTAGGAACGAGTTTTGGAAGTTCACTGTAAACCCTAGGCTTTGCAGGAGACAAACAACACAGAGAAGCAAACATCTCTGAAAAGTAAGCCTGAATGAGCAGGTCTGTCCAGATAAGGAAAGATCTGTATTCCCCTCATCCTGCAAAAAGCAATCACAGGAGTGAGGCATCTGGTGAAGACCCTTGGGGCAGTAGACATGCCAAAGGGAAAAGCAAAGAACTGAAAATGCAAGGAAGCAACAGAGAAACACAAAATCTTCCTGAAAAGAGGATGAATAGGGATGTGGAGACAGGCATTCTTGAGATCTAGAGAAACTAGGAAAGTCGGAGGAAGTAGAACAGGAAACAAGATGTGAAGGGATAACATTCAAAAGTTGGGAACCTTCAAAAAGGTGTTCATATGAAAGAGATCCAGAATGGGTCGCCTGGTGCCTTCTTTCCTAGGAACCAGGAACATTCTGGAGTAAAATTCCTTCCACTTTTGAGGAGCTGGAACTGCCTGAATTGTACCTTGAAAGAAAAGGCTACAAAGAATATCTGGAAAAAAAGGTTGCTGTTCATGAGGAGGTTGAGGAACACCCAAAAAGGGGGAGTGGATTTCAAACCATGTGATATCCCTGATGAATGGTGGATAGAACCCAAGAACCTTGAGTGATCCTTAACCAATTTGGAAATGATGGGGAAAGATGAAGAAACAGAGGAATGAGGCTGAGGAACAAGGGACAAGGATGGTCAGACAAAGCCTGGTACATCTGGAAAAGGAGACTTCTGAGCTGCAGGAGTTTGAGTAGACTTGGGAGGAGCCCGTCCTGCCACTCCTTTTACCCTTGGGAGCAGGGTGAGACTGTCCACAGACAAAGGCAGGTTTATTAGGATAGTTCCTTTGAAATCTGGAACGGGGAGACAAAAATATGTTTCAACTCATACACAGCCTTACCCTTATAGGTTCACAGGTTAATACTAGGCTAAGTGTCCTTGTGGGCCATTGTAAGCCTAGCCAATTACCCCGTGTGAGAATCAAACCCTGCAACTTGCGTTTGTAAAATAAACACCTTAACCATTATGCCAACCTCCTCAAAAGACTTAAAAAAGCTCAGCAGCTACATAGCCAAAGATATTTTTATTACCTAGCACAGCATCCATCAGCTGGGCCCTAATAGCATTAGGCAAAGGCTGAAGACAAAGCCAGGAATACTTCCTCAATACAGAACCAACGGTTGCAGCCATCGAAGAGGCATCAGCTGCATCATAACTGCATTTAATGGAATGGCAAGCTACTTGAAAGAGGGCCCTAACAAAGAACGAGCTGAATTCTTCCCCTCAGAGTGAGGCAGGTCAGAATTAACCTGAAAAGCCTGAGAGAGAGAACAGACAAAACATACCTGGGCATGCGCGCCTGATAATTTACAGCCCAAAAGGCCAGAGTAGCAGCAGTACACACTTTACCCAATCTCTCCATGGTTCTGATGCTCTTGTCAGAGGAGAGTTGCTTTGTACAAGATAAAAGCTTAGATGGTTTATCAGAAGAGACAGAAATACCAGAAGGGTCAGCAGAGGGACACTTGTAAAGGAAAGTATAGTTGTGTAAAATCTTACCATAACCATAGATGTCTTTCTCTTCTATATGCTGCAGTATCCATTACATGGGGGATTCCGGCTCTGGTTGACTCATACATCTGGACATTTTACCAAAGATAAATGCTACTGTGAAGGTATTTATGTTTGCCTGCAATATACAGCATACATTGGCCATAAATGAATGCTGGGTATAATGCAGACACCAGCATGCACATACCTCAGAACTGAAGACTGCCAGTTACCAGGCTGGAAGGAGTGAGTAATCAGAAGTCAGGAGTCAGGCAAGCATCAGGGGAAGGCAAGTTGGGAAACCATACTGCAGCATATAGAAAAGAAGGATATAGTACAGTTTTGTACCTACCATAAATGTAGATGTTCGAGTGTACACCCTGCTGCAGTCATCACACTTGGGATATCCTGTCGTCAGGCGGTCCCGCAGTCAGCCGGAATTCCAAAGTCTTGGTCCGGTGTCGGTTGCTGTCGCTTCTTCCCTGACGTCAGTGCGCCAGGGGTATATATAATGCATCCAACGCCATTTTCTTCAGTTTTTCTTGCCCCAGATGTCAGATGCCCCTAAAAAGGTGGTCAGTAATTAGTACCAAATTAAGTAATTTTTGAACACAAAATCCCTCCAGCTATAAGCAAATACATCAGGAAGGTATTGTAGAGATTTAGCCAGTTAGATCAGAGAGGATGGAGGGAGGGTAACCTGGACTGCAGCAGGGTGTACACTTGAACATCTACATTTATGGTAGGTACAAAACTGTACTATGTTCATCGTGTTACCCTGCTGCAGTCATCACACTTGGGTAGAATCCCAAAGCTAAGGATGGGTGGAGGAGTTATAGAGGGTTAGAGGAGGCTAGAAGGCCCTGCAGAATTGCAGTGGCAAAGCCAGCTCTAGTCTTAGAGTAAAGTGGTAAGTGATAGTGTTTGGTAAAGGTGTGTAATGAACTCCAAGTTGCAGCTTCCAAAATCTCCTTGGTTGGAACCCCCCTGAGGAAGGCTGTAGATGTAGCGGTTGCCCTGGTAGAGTGGGGCCTAATGGTAGCAGGAACTAGTTTTCCATGATGGGTATAGCAAAAACGAATGCAATGTCCTACCCATTTGGAAATGGTTTGTTTTGATATAGCCTTCCCTTGTGAAGCTGTAGCATAGGATACAAAGAGCTGGTCAGATTTTCTGAAAGCCTTAGTTTTATCCAAGTAGTAACAAAGTTGCCTGTGAATGTCCAAGGAATGCAGGAGTCTTTCTCCTTTGTTCTGTGGATTTGGGAAGAAGGTAGGTAAGTGGATGGTTTGATTTAAAGCTACACTGGAAACCACCTTAGGCATCAAGGAAGGATTAGTTCGTAGAGAAACTCTGTCTTGATGGAAATTGAGGAAGGGTTCCACTGCCATTAGTGCCTGCAGCTCTGAGACTTCTAGCTGAAGTTATTGCTAGCAGCAGGGCAGTCTTCCATGACATAAACTGTAGATCTGCAGAGAAAGCTGGTTCAAAGGGAGGTAGCGTAAGTTTTTCCAGAACAAAATTGAGGTCCCATGTTGGTGTAGGTGCTCTCCTGGGGGGCTTAATGTTTTTTGCCCCTCTGAGGAATTGCCTTACAAGTGGATGCGAAAATAAGGGTGGATCCGTGTTGTAGTGGGCTGAAATAGCTGATGCATGGATTTTAATGGAAGAAAAAGAAAGTCCTTTGTGCAACATCTCAGTTAAATACTGTAGAATCTGAGGCATGTGAGGTTGAAGTGTGTTTTGGCCTTTAGCTTGGTTCCAGGCACAAAACCTTTTCCATTTGTCCGAATAGGCCTTCCTGGTGCTGGGCCTCCTAGCTTCCAGAATAACATCCATAACTGCTTGGGAAAGAGGAGCTGGCTGGATGCTTAGGTGATTTGCCATGCAGCCAGATTTAAGGTTTTGAGCTGGCTGTGAAGAATCTGATTGTTTTGCTGTGTGAGCAAATGGGCAATTTGTGGTAAAATCCAAGGTGGGCCCTGGGCCATATTCCTCAATAGTGGGTACCAGTGCTGGCATGGCCAGTCTGGGGCTATGAGTATCAGTCGTGGTCTCTCCTTTCTGACTTTCAGAAGCACCTTTGTGAGGAGAGGCAATGGAGGGAAGGCATATACTGTCAGGTTTTTCCAAGTGAATGAGAGTGCGTCCACTTTCCAAGCTTGATGGTGAAGTGCCCTTGTACAGAATTTTGTTAGTTGATAGTTTTGAGGACTGGCAAACAGGTCTATGTCTGGAAGGCCCCATTTTTGAGTTATCATTGCAAATACTTGTGGATCCAGTTTCCACTCGTGGGGATCCATGATGTTTCTGCTGAGGTCGTCTGCCAATGTGTTCTTTTTTCCTGGCAGGAATTGAGCTTGTAACTGAACTTAGTAAGCCAGAGTTGTGTTCTACAAGGTCATTGCTTGCCTGCATAGAGGGTAGGAGTGTGTACCCCCTTGTTTGTTTATGTACCACATTACTGTGGTGTTGTCCGTCCTTATTGTAAGTTGTCCTGGATGTAATAAATTCTTGAAGGCTGTCAGAGCATTCTGTACAGCTAGCATCTCTTTCTGATTGATGTGCAGATTCCTTTGATCTGCAGTCCATACACCTTGAACGCACTGTCCTGCCATGTGTGCCCCCCAGGTGTAGTCCGATGTATCTGTCATAGTTTGCCTGGCTGGGGGCAAGGTGAAAAGCTGACCCTTGTTGAGGTGACATGCCTGTGACCACCATAGAAACTCCTGTTGTAGGCAAGGAATGAGAGATATCATTGTGTCCAAGCTGTGGCTGTGTTGAGACCATACGCTTTTTAGGTACCACTGTAATTTACTCATATGCAGCTTTGCAAATGGTATTAGTAGTATGCAAGATGCCATGAAGCCCAAGGCCTGCAGAATTTTTCTTGCAGGTAGTTGGGTCTTTGTTGCCATTGTTTTGAAATATTGAGTCAGTTGTAGTTGTTTGTCTGGCGTCAGATAAGCCTTCTGGGCCGTTGTATTCAAGCTGGCACCCAGGAATGTCATATTTTGTGAGGGTACTAGTTTTGATTTCTTTTCATTTACTGTGTACCCCAAGCAACTTAGAAGATGTTTTACAAAAGCCAGATGTTGTAAGAGGATGTCCTTGCTTTCTGCTTGGATGAGGCAGTCGTCCAGGTATGGGTATATTTGAATTCCTCTTTGTCTGCAGTATGCAATTACTGGTGCCAGGCATTTTGTGAAGACCCTGGGCGCAGTAGATAAGCCAAAGGGCAGTGCAGAGAATTGGTAATGGGTTGAACCTGCAATGAAACGGAGGTATCTTCTGCAACTTTGTCTGATAGGGATATGCAGGTATGCCTCCTTGAGGTCCAACGTTACTAGCCATGCTTTCTTGCTCAACATGGGAAGAAGCTGCTGTAATGTTAGCATCTTGAATTTGGGTACTTGTAAGAAGGTGTTTAGAATTGAAAGGTCCAGAATTGGTCTCCAGGCATTGTCCTTTCTGGGCACTAGAAAGAGTCTTGAGTAAAATCCTTGGCCTTGCTCTCGAGTAGGTACCAGTTGAATGGCTCATGTCCATGAGAGCTGTAATTTGTTTTTGTGCCTCTGCCCATTGATTTTGTGGCAGGTTTGGCATTCCTCTTTTCATTGGCAAGGTGTGAAAATGGAATCTGTATCCTCGTAAAATTACGTCTAGGACCCATTTGTCCTTTGTGACAATGTGCCAGTTGTCTGAAAAAAGTGCGAGTTTTCCTCCCAAGGGGGTTGCCAAGAGAGTGTTGCTTGGCCAGATGAGGTGCAAGTCATTGAGTTTGCCTTCTGGTAGTTTGGGACCTGTCTTCTCCTCCCTTCTGTGTTGCAGTGCCCCATTGGCGAGATTTGTACTGGGCTTGTGGTTGTTCTCTGCCTCTTGGACGTCTGTATTTACCCCTCTGTGGTCTGTCAGTAGCTGGAAAGGACCAATTTTTTGTTGGCCAATTTCTGCTGAAGTGAGGGGGCTGTACCTGTAGGAAATCTTTGACTGTCTGCATAGATTTAGCCTTATCCTTCATTTTCTTTAAGACTTCTTCTGCTTTAACTCCAAAAAGAACATCCTGCTGTAAGGGAGCATCTAGAAGCTTTGCTTTAACATGATCAGGCAGAGTTTGTTCCTTTAACCAAGCATGCCTACGTATAACAGACCCAGTGACAGCTGCTCTGCAGGAAGCCTCCAAAGAATCAAACCCACATTGTAAAGTATGTTTGCCCACCTGTTCAGTTGCATGCAACAGATCCTGCATTTCTTTCAATTCAGACTGTTAAGGGAGTGTGCTCATTTTTTGTTTTAACTGAGACATTAGAAATTGCTGATATTTTAGCATGTGAAATTGGCAATTTAGTGCCCTCATAGCTAGAGTGGCTGAGGTGTAAACCTTTTTCCCCCACTTGTCTTGTGCTCTGGAGTCCCTTTCAGAGGGTACAGGATTTTTTGCCATAGAAGCCTTAGCCGCTTTGGGACCCTAGGAGATCGTCTCTGGGTCAGCAACAGGTCTTTTATAAAGAAATTTGTGGGAATCAGGCACTCTATAGTATCTGTCAGGTTTGGCCGGAGCAGGAGGCAGAGAATCTGGGTTCAAACTGGATTCTAAGTAAACATCATCCACAATGTCTAAAACTGGGGGGATGACAAGAGGTCTGTGCTGGAAGAGTAAAAGAAACTCTCAGAGCCTTATCTTTGAGTCAGAGTAGTCCTGACCTTCCCCCAGTGAAAATGTTCCCTCATAGTGTGTAAAGTTTCCCCAAAGGAGTAGTCTTCAGGAGGGGAAGCTGAGGGAATGGAATCCTCAGCATCAGAATCTTCAAAGGGGGAAAGGAGTAATCTTGTTCCTCAGAGGAGCCTAAGGAAATAGACACTTGTTCAGAGGAGGCATAATCTTCCTCTTGTCTAGGCCTTTTGTCGGGTGGGGGTTTGGAACTCCTGATTAAATTTTCAGCCATTTTGAGCATCTGTTTCTTAGGCATGGTGCCTTGAACTGGAGACTGAAGTGCAGTCTTTTTAGGTTTAATAGGAGTCTTAGTCTTAGGATACGTTTTTATTGTGAGCGTCGTCGGTCTGAAGACGCCTTCAGAAACCGAAGGTGTTTCTGCAGCACCGACATCTTTTTCAGCAGTGTCGTCGGTAGGGGCTAAACAAAATGGCTGCGGCGGCCTAGTACTCTCCGCCAAAAGCTCCGAAGCGGTCTCAGGTTCCAGATCTGCGGTAGTCAGGGGCTGCGTCGGAGCCTCACTGAAGACCGGTGAACTGGAGACCGGACCAGCCGAGGCCTCGGAGTCTGGCTTGGGTCTAGATTGCCTGTCCTTATCCTTGCGTTTTTTGTGCATGCCGGTAGCCGGTTGCTCCGACAGCATAGTGTAGTTAAATTTTCTACTGAAGTAGTGTCGTGTGAAATCAAAGCGTCTTTTTATAGTACGCTTATTAAACCTAGCACAAAAACGACAACCAGTGACGTTGTGGTCTGGGCCTAGGCAAGGTATGCAGTAAGAATGAAAATCCTTATGAGGTATTTGCTTTCCACAAGAAATACAATTGTTAACTTTTTCTGACATCGGTCTGAGGCAAAAAAAGTTTCCCCAACGGGGTACTTAGCTTTATTGAAGACTTCGGATCTGAAATTCGCTTTAAAAATCTCAGGAGTCGGCCGACCGGCACTTGCGAACTGCTTCTGCTTCGGGCACCGCGCGGCAAGAAAGACTGAAGAAAATGGCGTTGGATGCATTATATATACCCCTGGCCCACTGACGTCAGGGAAGAAGCGACAGCAACCGACGACGGACCAAGACTTTGGAATTCCGGCCAACTGCGGGACCGCCTGACGACAGGATAACCCAAGTGTGATGACTGCAGCAGGGTAACATGATGAACATCCATGGTTACGGTTAGATTTTACACAACTATACTATGTCCTTCTATTCATATGCTGCAGTATCCATTACATGAGGGAGAGTGCAAAAGCTCACGCTAAAGAAGGACTGGGAGGGGGAACTGAAACACTTTCCACAAAGCCATGCAGAATGGCCCTGGCAAATCCTGCTCTGGACTTAGAAATGACATCCAATTTGTAATGCTTGTTGAAAGTGTGTACAGATGACCATGTACCTGCCTCTAAAATGCCAGCTGTATTCAAGCCTCTAAAGAAAGACCCAGAAGAGGACACAGTCCTAGTGGAGTGTGCCTTCACTGGGAAGGGAAGCTTTTTACTATTGGCTGTGTAGCAAAAGGTACAGTCTTTGAGATCCATGAAGAATAGGGTAGGTCTCAACCAATCAGGGACAAATCCAGAAAAAATCAAGGACACTTTTACGATATTAGTTCTATTAACTTTTGACATTAACAGAATTAAAGAATGCAAATTAATATCAATTTCCTTAAGTAAAATAAGTATTCGGCTCTTAATTATTGTCATTATTTATTAAGTATAAATATTATAAGTATTCTAAGTAAAATTTGAGTCAAAATCAGGGACATTTGTGAGGTAGTCCTAAGGTTCTTGGGTGATGGGAAACAAAGAGCCTATCTGATTTACGAATGGGTTTGATCTTGGTCAAGTAGTATCTGAGTTGTCTATACACGTGCAAGAAGTGAAGGATCCTTTCGCTGGAGGATTGGGCGAAGGGAAGAAAGTAGGCAGATTGGTGGCCTGATATAGGGAGAGCTTGTTAACGACCTTGGTCGTGAAGGATGGATTAGTACACAGGCAAACCCTGTCCTTATGGAAAACTGTGAATGGGGGAGAAGCCATGAGGGCTTGCAGCTCACAGACCCTTCTGGCTGAAGTAATGGCCACCAAAAGAACAGTTTTCCAAGTGCAATGTTGTAGGGTGGAGTCCTTAGCTGGTTTAAAGGGTGGTAAGGTTTTCCAACATGAAGTTAAGGTCCCAAGGAGGAGGAGGGGAAAGGCTTCCTTGGAGGTCTGATGTGCAAAACTCCTTTCAGAAAAAGCTTGACTTCCAATCTGGAAGCCAAAGGAGGAGTCGAAGGTAAACATGCTGAGGTGGCAGAAAGAAGTGCCTTGATGGAAGAATATGACAAGCCAGAGTTCATTAATTCACACAGGTAGGCCAGAACCACTGGAAGTTCTACAGACAGTGGTTGACAGTCATATTTTTAACAAACAGGAAAATCTTTTCCACTTAGATAGGGTTTTCTGGTAGTGCGTTTTCTGGCCTCCTGCAAAACATAGAGGATGTCCTCAGTATAAAGGTGTCTAAAGGGAATCAATGCCCCATCACCCACAATGGGTTCAAGGTGGATATCTGGGGGTGTACGAGAGTTCCCTTTTCCTGTGTGAGTAGGTCCATCCCGAGGGGTAACCTGTGGTGATTGCACTTGGCTAGATGATGTAGAAGGGGGAACCAGTGCTGCCTTGGCCAAAAGGGGGTTACCAACAAGATTTGAGATTGTTCTCTCTGAATTTTCAGCAGAACATTTTGTAGAAGAGGAAAGGGGGGAAAATGCATAAGCAAACACCCCCTTCCATGGGAAGGAGAGAGCATCCACCTTCCATGCCCCAAGAGTATATATCCTAGTGCAGTAAGTTGGGATTTGTCTGTTCATGAGGGAGGCAACCAAATCTACCTGAGGTGTAACCCCATCGGACCAGGTCTAGGAACACATCCCTGTTTATCGTCCATTCGTGGGACTGAGTCATGAGCCTGTTTAGTGAATCTGCCATCACATTCTAAGCTGAGGAGATGTAGATTGCTAGGAGGGACACTTGACTCTGCTGAGCAATCTCCCCTGCATATAAAGCCAATCTGCAGAGGCTGTAGGACTTTGTCCCTCCCTGCTTGTTGATATACCACAGCACCGTGGTGTTGTCTGTGTACTATCTCAGCACTCCTGGAAGGATCCAAGCTTTGAAGATTTGTAGGGCAAAGATCAAGGCCCTCATTTCCTTGATGCTGACATATTCCCTCTGTTGGGAGAGGGTCCATACGTCTCTCATTCTCCAGTCTCCAAGAGTGGCCCCCCTCCAACCTGAGTCTGATGCATGTCTGTACAGATCCTGTTCGGGTGCAGTCGTTGTAAAGGAAGAACTGGATTTTTTTAATCTGAGCAATCCATCACTCTAGCTCCTTGGCTAGGCAAGGTAAGAAGGGGACCATAAACTCCAGAAGGCGTAGGTGCTTTTTCCATACTGTCTTTAGGAACCATTGCAATTCCTTATGTGTGGCCTTGCTAAGGGTACCATGGGAGTGGTGAAAACCATGAACCCCAAGAGTCTTAGAAATGTCCTGGCTGACAAGACTTGGAGAGGAAGAAGTTCCTGGAAATAAGAATTGAGGGCCTGGATCTTGTCTGGAGGTAAACAGGCCATCATTTTCACTATGAAAACCTTGCATCCTTGGAATACATGGTCCTGGGAGGGGGTCAGAGAGGATTTCTGAACGCTTATGGTAAACACTAACCCTTTCAGTAGGGACATGGTATAGTCCAGGTGCTGTAGAAGCAACTGTGGGGATGATGCCTGGATAAGGACATCATCTAGGTAAGGGAAGGGTTGGATCCCCTGCATTCTGATGAGGGCAATGACTGGGGCTAAACATTTTGTGAACACTCTTGGGGCCACAGAGAGACAAAATGGCAAATCACAGAACTGAAAATGTGAAGAACCCACAGAGAAACAAAGGAATTTCCTAAGATGTGAGTGGATAGGAATGTGCAGGTAGGCATACTTTATGTCTAAGGGCCTGAGGTCGAATGAGAGGAAGGAGGGTAGGAAGAGTCAACATCTGAAAGGAGGGGACATAGAGAAAGGAATTCAGATGGGACAGATCCAAGATGGGGCTCCAGGGACCTTCTTTCCAGAAACATTCTGGAGTAAAACCTTTCCCTCTCAACATTTGAGGTACCTCTTGAACAGTGCTTAGGGAAAGGAGGGCATGTAAGACTGGAGGAAAGGAAGCCATTTGGTCTCGGGGGTGGGGTTGAGGAATACCTCTGAATAATGGTCTGGAGTCCCAGACCATGAAATAACCTTGTTTTATGATAGAAAGGACCCAAGAGTCCAGGGTAATCTGTTTCCAAGCAGGAAGGGAGAGGGCAAGATGCAGGGAGAGGGGGGTATTTGGACTTGGGGTCTGGTAGTCACAGACTACCAGGTTTGACCTGAAAGGGCTGCTTATAAACTGGAGTGGAGGGTGAAGACCTGGAAGCTTTCTGCATCCTGGGGTCTTTATTACCTTTGGAAGACAGGTGTTTAGAAAGCCTTCTCACAAAAGAAGTTCTGGCCAGGTAGTTCCTCTGGAAACACGGAACAGGGGACACAAATATGTGCCTGAGATCCTGAATCTCTTTACCTTTCCCTGAAGGGCCTTAAAGAGCTCTGCAACTGCTGAGCCAAACAAGGCCTTGTTATCTAAGGGTGCGTCCATAAGGTTCACCTTGATATCATCTGGCAAAGGCTGCAGCCTGAGCCAGGAATATCGTCTAAGGACCAACCCTGATGCAGCTGAGGCCTCCACTGCGTCATAACTACACTTTATACAGTGTCTGGTAACTTGACTGCAAGAATTCAAAAGACTGGCAATGTTTGCCTTATTGAAGGAGTCTAGTAACTCACCAAATAGTTTAATAGCATCTGTCAACAGGGCCAAAGGGTATTTGGCCATATAAGTTTAATAGCTTATGGCTCTAAAAGCTAAGGTGTCAGAGGTATAAACTTTTTTCTCTAACCTCTCCATAATCCTGCTCTCTTTATTCGAAGCGAGCAAGGAAGTAGAAGGAAGAAGCCTGGACGTTTCATCTGTAGCAACAGGTACAGTGGATGGGTCTGCAGAAGGGGCCCTGAAAAGGAATTTGGCATATTCTGGTACTTTATAAAGTCTGTCAGGGCACTTAGCTGCTGGGGGTTAGGAGTCTGGAGATTTAGATGCAGCCAAAAAGGCATCCAAAAATGCAGGATGGACAGGGGTAACAGCAGACGGGTTAGGGGACTCCATTTGCAAGAGATCACAGTACCCCTTTTGAGTCTCAGATACCTGATTGCTGTCCCATTTAAAGAAGTCCTTCATTTAAACAATGGTCTCCCCAAAGGTGATGTCTTCCCCAGGGGAATCAGTTCCATTAGACTCTTCCTCTCGAGAAGCACAACCCAGTGGAGAAGCAATCGGAGAGGTGTAGGTAAGGGACTCATTCCCTGAAGATTCCATCTGCCAAAGGTTTACTCCTAGGCGTGGAGACTGAAGGGCCTTGGGTAGGGGCTGATGTCTGGCTTAAGGCCATGAAAGCGTTAAAGAGGCCTTAGGTGAAGGCCTACCTAGTCAGGCACTTGATCAGACGGCATGATATGCTGAGAATGAACAGTGTGTTTGGTCTTTTGTTTTTTGGGGCCTCCGACCTAGAGGTGTCTAAGATACGGTGGAGAGATGGAGGCTCAGATATTTGACAACACTCTACGATGTCCGAGATAACGTCTTCTTGAAGTACAATTTATGAAACTCCGCACGGGCCTTTGGAGACAATAAGCCTTGGTCCACCCCCAGCTCCTAGGTCGGATGCCTGTGGATCCCTCTGAGATGTGCTGGCAGTCTCCTTAATGGCTTCCCCTTGGGTACCCGTCAGCCGAAGGTCTGCAGATTCTGGCTTGGTCTCCGGGCCTTCATCAGCCTCGAGAGGAACGGTCGGAACAGAGGGCGCAGTCATAAGTACAGGCTGAGGTTTCTTAGCCTTTATGGTCAGCGACTCCTCTGATGGTCCCGACACCGGGTCCACGTCTCTAGCCAGGCATTTTAAGCGCTGATTCTCTAAATATAATTTAAGAGCAGCAAGACGGCTCCTAAGGGTC
Source organism: Protopterus annectens (assembly GCF_019279795.1). Classification (NCBI taxonomy): domain Eukaryota; kingdom Metazoa; phylum Chordata; order Ceratodontiformes; family Protopteridae; genus Protopterus; species Protopterus annectens. The sequence goes on from NC_056742.1 coordinate 495,111,272, forward strand.
TTTGGAACGAAGGCCTTACAAATCTCGCAAGAGGCATGATCGTGGTCTGGGCCAAGAATAGAATAAACAGAGCTAATGTGAGTCTTTATGTGGAATCTGCCTTCCTCACCGACACTTGCCCTTTCTACCTGACATTAACCCACAACACAGTAGCAAGGAAGTTAACAAAAACCCCTAAGGGGTACTTATCTGAACACGAACAAAGCACAAGGTCACTTTCCATAGCGAGTGATGACCGGAGCTGGCAGTCAAATAGGCGGCTGAAAAGTTCTGAGGTAGGTGTGTGCTGACGTCTGCTTTATACCCGACGTCCATTTATGGCCAGCATATGCAGAGTGTCGTGGGCCAACATACGTACCTTCTCAGTAATATTTATCTTTCGTAAAACGGCAGAGTCAACTGGAGGTGGACTCCGTCATGTAATGGCTACTGCAGAATATGAACAGAAGGACATCTTGCAATCACTAGGCACCTTATAAAACCTATCAGTTGTTTTTAGATCAGGGGGCTGAGAAGCTGAAGAAAATGTATCCAACAAGGCAGCAAGAACAGAGGGACAGCAGAGGGCTTAGGATATTCTATTTGAAGAAGTTCAGAATACTTCTGCTGGACATCTGAGACCTGAGTGCAGTCCCACTTAAAGAACTCCATCATACGAGGAACTGTATTCTCCAAAGGAACTTTCCTCAAAGGGAGAATCAGGACCAACACTGTCCTCCTCAGAACTACAGTCCAAAAGAGAGGGAATCTGACAAGAATAGGCCAAAGATTCTTCATCAGAATCAACATCCTCATCTGACGTAACCTGCTCCCTAGGCCTCTTAAAAAGAGTAGAAGACCAAGGGGGAGCAGTCATAAGGGCATTAACCCTGTATGAAATCCTGCCATTCATGCCGAGGGTCCTTAAGAGCAGGAAAAATATGCTTAGCTTTCTGCTTCTTTTTCAAGGGGACATCAGCCGCAAAACTCTTAGAGGCTCAGACTCCTGCATACATTCAATAAGAGTAACAGGAATCTCCTCCCTAACAAGGATTTGTGGAACACCCCTAGGCCCTTCAGAAATAATCAGCTGCAGTTTCTCCAAACATCTGAAATGAACATCTGCAAGGCCTCCGGAAACATGCAAGAAGCAGCAACCATGCCAGCTTCTGAAACAGTAGCAGCAGAGGAATCCAACTGAAAAACTGGGTTGCCCTTTGGGCTTTCACCAGTCTCAAGAGAGACGTCTAGTGGAGGCAGTACAGTCAAAGAATCGGACTAAGTTTTCCTGGTCATCTTCTTTGTAGATGGCTGGCCTTCAGGCTGGGAAAATTCCTCCACAGTACCCTGAGCCAATAATTTAAGATGCTGGTTCTCAAGATAAATGGCTAAAGAGGAGAGACAACTATGTAAAGTCTTTGGAGCAAACACCTGACAAACAGGACAAAACATATGATTGTAAGAAGCACCTAAGCAAAACAAACACTGCTCATGACCGTCCTTATGGGAAATCTGGCATTTCCCCTTTCTGGAAGACATAAAACCAACACCCACAAGTAAAAGAAGATAAGAAGAAACCCCCAAAGGGGCACTTATCTGAAAAAAATTGTCTGGCAATCAGCAGACAAATGAGGATTCAGACTGATGATCAAAGATGACTTTTGGACTGGCAGCAAAGAAGCTACGAGGATGGTACATCTGTACATCACCTTTATGCCCTACACCAAGTACAAGGAGCATATGTGTCCTTATTACAACCTTAGGTTTTGGTGCATTGGCTGGACACTGAGCTACCCTTGGCAAGAGATCCCTACTGCAGAAATACTGCGACAGTGGTATGGAAGGACATCTAAAAGGTAAAAGTAGGAAAGTTAAGAATAATACAATAAAAAACCTTAAAACCCTGAAAAAAACAGCACCCAATTGCACAAGAGAGTGGGATCCACGTCTGATCGATATGGCAGTAAATGGGGAAAAGTGTTCGAGCCTTATCTGAGGTCAGATCTGAGTCCAATCAGTTAAGGAATGAATGAAAATCACATATAAGCTTACAGCATGTAATTTTAATGGTGAGATATATTCAAATAAAACTCCAGGATAAATGGAAATAACAGATTCAGCAGGTGTGTGACACGTTTATATGCAGAGAGTACAGGAGAGCTTGCAAGCAGACAAAGTTAGGAGGACAGCAATCACCAGATTTTCAAAGGTAGAGCGGTAACTTTAGCCAAGTAATTAGGGGGGGGGGGGGCAGAAGCAAAAATGAGTTGGTGGGAAGAGGGGAATATATGGTAGCATACAGAAAAGAGGAACAAGGGATAGATAAGATGGTGAGAAGTTTTTTTGCATTAAAGTCTGTAAAAGGTTTATGAATGGCAGCGTGATTAGCTGCATCCTGGGAGGTGGGAGTCAGAAGAAATAGAAACTATGAGAGAGGGAGGGGAAGGGATCAGTGAAGCGAAAGACTGGGCCTCTCATGAAGAATTTCAGCAAAAATATGGAGCTGGTAAGGGAACTGGTTATTTCACAGAAGGTTCCTTGTAAAAATGCATGGAGAAGATGCAAGCAGGGTGGGAAGGAAATAAGGGGGAAGAATAAGGGAAGAAGTCAAAGAAAATGGGAAAAATACTAAGAGGGTGGGAAAAAGAGGGAGAAAGGTAAGGACAGGGAGGATGTGCAAACCTCTGTGGGAAAAGAGAGGAAAGATAAGGACAGGGAGGATGTGCAAACCTCTGTGGGAAAAGAGAGGAAAGATAAGGACAGGGAGGATGAGCAAACCTCTGTGGGAAAAGAGAGAGGAAGATGAGGACAGGGAGGATGTGCAAACCTCTGTGGGAAAAGAGAGAGGAAGGTAAGGACAGGGAGGATGTGCAAACCTCTGTGGGAAAAGAGAGGAAAGATAAGGACAGGGAGGATGTGCAAACCTCTGTGGGAAAAGACAGAACAAGATAAGGACAGGGAGGATGTGCAAACCTCTGTGGGAAAAGACAGAAAAAGGTAAGGACAGGGAGGATGTGCAAACCTCTGTGTGAAAAGAGAGAGAAAGATAAGGACAGGGAGGATGTGCAAACCTCTGAGAGAAAGAACAGTCCAGATGGCAGTGGGGAGGTTGATAAAAAATCCAGGGAGTGGAAAAAACACCATCTTTGGAAAAGAGCTTTGCACATGATGAGATTGTTAACAAGATGAGTCCGACTGGAAACGCTTATGCCAGGTTAGTGCAAAGTCAGTATAGAAGCAAAAGTGGTCTTAGACCGCATATAAATATATATATATATATATATATATATATATATATATATATATATATATATATATATATATAGTGAACATGAGAGGAACCGCTGCTGGAAATGGCTAAAATATCTGGAATGAGATTTCTATGCAGGAGATCACAAGCAGTTCTGTCTACATTGGGCTGGGACCACAAACAGGAAATGGCCCAACAAAGAATGTTTAGAATTACAACTAGTGATGGGTGAAGTTAGAAGGAAAACGAGTTTGGAAAGAAAGGAACTTAGTGAAATAGACAAAGGATAAGGCAAGGTGTGGATGAATAATGTGGGGCTAAGGAATGGAGAGTGGATAGACTGGAGATACAAAAACTGGAAGACCACACAGAGTGCAAGAAAAGAAGGCACAGAGAAAGTGGAAAATGTTATAGGTTCATAGGTTGGTACTAGGCTATCAGCCCTAGGGCCTATACAAGCCTAGCCATAACAATTCCCTGGCTATTTCTTCCACACTATTTACTTCCCTGGACCCCTGTCTAGCAGGGCGACTGACGTGATCCCCAGGGTGAAGTTCCTTTCTCCCATCCAATCGTCAAGGTTATAGGTTCATAGGTTGGTACTAGGTGGAAGGAAACCAGTACTGATCATAAAAGGAAAGAACAACTAAAGAATAGGATATGGTCTAGGGAAACTGATAGAAAACATATTTAATTAAATATCACTATCTGGCAAGGAGAGCTTAAAGAGTGCAAGGGAGCGCTGCAACAAGGAAGAAGGGGAACTCAAAAAAGGTGTAACACAAGTTAAAGGAAGAAGGGGACTCAAAAACGGTGTAACACAAGATAAAGGAGGAAGGAGACTCAAAAAGGGTGTAACACAAGATAAAGGAGGAAGGGGACTCAAAAAGGGTGTAACACAAGATAAAGGAGGAAGGGGACTCAAAAAGGGTGCAACACAAGTTAAAGAAGGGAAATGAGGAAGACTGTCTAACAACCTTAAAGAAATGAAATTATTGATGCAATGCGATAAATGCTTCATGTAAGAGTTTATGAGTCCTGCTTCTGGAAATTATGATGAAAATGTGGAAAAATAAAGGTGTATATTAAAGCAGTAGATGTTCACAGAGATCTCTATTAAAGTAATGCCGCCACATGGGACATATCCTGCCAAGGTTACCATACATCCAGCCGTATACCAAAGCTTAGGCGCTCCTTCCTCACATGCCATATGTCTAATCATACACCTAAGTATGAGGACTACATGTGGGTACATAAGGGACATACAAGTGCGAAAATCCTCAGAGCTGTCTTACTCCAGACATATACTAAAGCTACCTTAAAAAGTGGATAAACTCAGTTAGGGATACAAGAGAAAGGATAAGTAAAGGGGGTTCTACCTTAGCTTAAAGAGAAATAAGAGGCAAAAAAATAGGGAAATGATGGAGTGCATATTCTTCTGGTGACTTCTTATATAACTGATCTCTGTTTATCAATTGATTCTTACATAACCGATCTGTTTATCATTTGAGCACTGCTGCTGCAAAGCTGACAAATGGGACAATTCCCAAAGCTTTCAAGTAGAAAGGGAGGGGGGTAAGAGAAAGAGAACTAAAGTCCGGTAACCCTTGAAGGATAGTTTCTAGTAAATCTACTTCTGCCTCTGGAAAGGGTATATATTTTGCAATGTTTAGTAAAGATGTGAACAGAAGACAAAGTAGCTTCATCCTAGATGGTAATGGAGTCAAACCCCTGGGGGGTGGAGGAATTAAAAGTTATGTACCACCATAACTAAGCATCTGTGCTGTCCATTTTCATTCTTCATCACAAGAGTTCGGATCCAACTTAGCCACATACTCCAGACTTCAGATCCAACTCTCGAGCTCCTCCCTCAACCCACAATGCCTCAGTCCAGCCTCATTACCTCAAACTGAACTTGTTGCCATAAGGCCGAAACAGGAAGACAGAGATACGAATAGTTGACAGAAAAAATGAAGGGCTCAAAACCAGAACTGTAAGTTCCAAAACACTGTCCAATATGTTTCTCCAGAAGTTTAAAGGATGAGGGGTAGATTGGAGGAAAGTTGTGGAAGAATGAAAATGGACAACACAGATGCTTAGTTATGGTGAGTACATAACTTTTAAATCTGATATCCTTTCCATTCTTTCTCAACACATGGGACAGAGTCCGCAGCTACGCTGATCTTGGGTGGCCCTCATGGAAGTACAGTCCACAGTTCCACCAAACCAGAGGCGGCTCTGTTTCTAGACATAATATCCATTTTTTTTTAATTTTATTTATTTATTTTTTATTTTACATTTGTTTACCAGTAGAGTCCGACTGGGCATAAAACCCTTTTTCAGCGGAGGCCCAGGGAGAAAAGCTCCATTGTTAGTAAACTATTTTGTTAGTAGAAAAAAAATTATATAATACAATAAAGAAAAAAAATAGTAACAGGCATTCATAACGGTAAAAACATTAGAACAGAATGAATCGGTCAAGTGGGGGACAAGACCAATAATCTGGTATAACAATGTTTCTAGAAGGCAGTTCTTACAGTAGTAGCAGGTAGTGACATTGCATACAATAAGAGTGCAATTACAATACTTAGTTTTATATACAGGTAGCGTAGAAAACTGAAGACTTAAAATCTCATAGATATTAACAGTGAGAAAGAAAAAAAAACAACATAAGGTAGTCATATAACTTAAATTCAATGCTCATTACATATGCAGTTAAAATTTTAAAATCAGCTAGTTCCATGGTTTGGGCTACTCATGCCCAGTACATGCAGAAGTCCAGGAACTTGTGAGGTGAGTTTTAATGTGATGCTTGGAGTTGTTTAAGCTAGTTATAGTTCTAATCTCAAGTGGTAAGGCATTCCACAGTTTAGCAATGTAGTAGGAGTATAGAGAGTCACCAGAGTTATTTTTACTCCTGGTTACTTCAATTAGAGCTTTATTAGTCGATCTTAGTGGAAGGGTACTCATATGGGGATTGAGGAGGCCTTGTAGAGCTGGTATTTTATCAAGTTTATAGAACATTTGGTGGGCGGTAGAGAGTTGTGTAAAGATGAGTTGGTGGGGTAGTTCTAACAAAGACAGTTGTGTTAGGGCCTTACAATGATAGGAAAGCTAGTGGGAAGTTTAGCTATCTTATTATAGCAGGCATCTAGCTTTCTTAGGTCTGATTTGGAGAGGTTGGTAAGGTTGGGTGAGGTGTATAGTAAGGTTGACAGAAGATGAGTTCTGGCTGTGGTTTTTCTGGAGTTTGTGGTTAGGTAGTTTTTGCATCTGTATAAGGTACCTATTTTCTTGTGTACTTTTTTACAGTCTGGGCAATGTGTAAGTCGAACTTCAGATTTTGATCAACAACACCATCGAGAAGTTGGGTGGATGGTACTGGTTTGATCAAAGTCTTATTACTAGATGTGATGTTGAAGTAAGTGGATTGGGTTTTGAATTTAGTGGAGTGAAAGAGCATGAGTTAAGTTTTATTTGAGTTCAAGATTAATTGGGCATCTGCCAACCATGATTCAATAGCAATGAAGGATGTTTGGGTTAAGTTCTGTAGTTCAGGTAGAGTTGGGGCAGAACATATGACAGTGGAGTCATCTGCATACTGTATAAGGGTGGCTAGAGCTGTAGCATTATGGAGATTATTTGTAAACAGGTTAAAAACGAAAGGGCCGAGAATAGACCCTTGAGGCATGCCCATAGTCACTAGTAGTAAGGGTGAAAATAGCTTTGTTCCACTGTACCTCTTGTTGTCAATCTATGAGGCAGTTCTGAAACCAGGCTAGAGTGGAGTAGCTTAGATTCAGTTTGGTCAAGGCAGTCATCAGTTTGTTATGAGGCACTGTATCGAAGGCTTTTGATAAGTCTAAAAAGATTGCTGATACTAGCTCACCTTTATTTCTAAGTTGACTGAAATTTGTAATGCATAACAAAGGTATGAGAATTGGATCATGTGGCTGCTGCACAAATATCATCAATAGATGTGCTTGACCAAAAAAGCAGATGAACCAGCTATGAATCTAGTTGAATGAGCCTTACGTGGTTTAGGCAGAGGAATTCCTTGTTGAGAATAGATCCAAGAAATACAGTCTGTAATCCATTTGACTAAAGTGACTTTAGAAACTGGGAAACCTAGTATTTTTGGTGAAAAGGAAACAGAAAGTTGATCTAATTTTTTGATGTTTTGTCCTGTGAAGATAGAAATGTAACTGTCTGTGTACATCAAGGAGGTGAAGCATGTAATCTTTATTCAAAAATTTGTGAAGAAGACTGACAAATGAATGGATTAGTTAATGTTATTTTCAGAGGCTACTTTAGGTAAGAAGGAAAGGTTTGTCCATAAAGTAACCCAAACTTTATGGAAAATAATCTAAATGGTCTTTGAAGAATGAGCCTGGAGTTGAGATGTCCTCTTTGATGAAGTAATGGTTACTAAGAAGACTGTTTCCCAAGAATGATCTGAAATTCCTAACAGTTTCTGACTTAGACCTTGAAGTACAATGGTCAGAAAGTACCTGCTGCACTTGTTGTGGGGGGACACAAAGAGGGTGACTCGAGGTTGGCTCCAATGACAGAAAAATCCTTTCCACCACAGACTGACAGAGACCACTCGTGAGGCATCAGAATGGATTTGCTTAATTTGTCTGCTAACCCGTTGGTTTTCCCTGGTATGTGCAATGCAGCTAGAAAGCGGCCCGAGATCATCATCCATTCCCATACTCTCATGAGATCATCATCCATTCCCATACTCTCATGAGATCATCATCCATTCCCATACTCTCATGAGATCATCATCCATTCCCATACTCTCATGAGATCATCATCCATTCCCATACTCTCATGAGATCATCATCCATTCCCATACTCTCATGAGATCATCATCCATTCCCATACTCTCATGAGATCATCATCCATTCCCATACTCTCATGAGATCATCATCCATTCCCATACTCTCATGGCCTCTCCGCAGAGAGCATCAGATCAAGTTCCTCTTTGCTTGTTGATGGACCACACCACAGACATGTTGGTTTGAATCGTAACAATCTCTACTGGAAGAGCGTCTTGATCTTGAAAGATCTGAAATGCTAGTAGGACTGCTGCTCTCATCTCTAGTGTACTGATATACAGACTGGTCTCTTAGGGGGACCATGTACCTTGGACTGTCCTTCCCAGGATATAGCCCCTCCCATTAGGAGGCATCAGTAGTCACTGTGGCTGTTGAGGACGGCAGAATAAAAGGTCATCCTAGGTGAAGGCTGTCTGACAGGATTCACCAGCTGATGAGACATTTGCAAAAAGGAGCAAGTTTGACTAGAAGGGATAGGAGTTGTTGAAGAATAGGCCATTGAACAGCTACAGTCCACTGAAGGACACACATGAAGAATCATCCTACAGGAAGTAACACAGTGGCTGCTGCCATGGATCCTAGTGCTTGTAGAACTGACCTGGCTGTAAGAGACGGATGGGAGATAACCAAATTGACTTGATTCCTGAGGGTGAAGATGCAATGAAGTGGTAGTGATGTTATCTATGTCATTGTAGTTGGATGTGTACCAATGAACTCTAGGCTCTGGACTGGTGTCAAGTTTGATTTGAAATAATTTATTGTTATCTCCAGTAACTAACAAATCTGGAGCAAATAGTCCCTGGATTGTTGGAGAAGATGCTTGGAGGGGGTTAAGGAGCCAGTCATCCAGAAATGGAAACACCCAGAATCCTTTGATCCTTAGATGAGCAGCCACTACTGCCATGCATTTGTAAACACCGTGGGGGGCTGTGGTGAGTCCCAAGGGCAGGTCTCTGAATTGATAATGACTGGCTCCCAGCCAAAAGTGTAAATGTCTTCTGGATTGCCTGTCTATTTTGATGTGGCATTATGCATCCTGAAGATCCAAGGAGCACATCCAATCATCCTTGCAAAGAAATGGCAAAATGAACTGAACCATGACCATTTGCAACTTTGATTTCTTTACATTTATTTATTTATTAAATTTATTGGCATTTGTTTACCGGGAAAGTCCACTGGGCCAAAACAGCCCATTTTCAGTGGAGCAGCTAGTTTTAAAATGCTGAGGTCCAAAACTGGTCCAAAGTCACCCTTCTTTTTGGGCACTAAAAAGAAGTGCAAGTTCAAAATCCTATTTGGTCTGGTGGGACCTCACTGATGACTCTTTTGTCTAGCAGCGTTTGAGTTTCTTGAGCTGCCGCTTTCCTCTGATTAGGTGCAGTGTCAGGAAGTTTCCTCCTTTTGTGAAAAGGAAGTTGGAAAAATGGAATGGAATAACCACTGGATATGACTTTTGCACCCAGGAATCTTCTGCTATGTTTGCCCAGGCATCTGGCTACAGGGATAATCACCCCAGACTGCCTCCAGAGTTGGACAGTCACGGAACACTTCAGGAGCGCTGGAAGGGTCTATCTGGAAAGGAATCCCAGATAACCTGGTGCTGCGGGCCTCCTCTGCCTCTAGGGTGATGTCTTCCACTGGAACTTCCTCTTTGGTCTCTGAAGTTGTTGTCTCCACACAGATCTTGGAAAGGACTCTGAAATTTATAGAACCATATCTTCTTACCACCTCTCTGATTCCTGGAGAAGGTTCGTTAAGAGGTAAAAAACTTGATCCCCACAGCAGATAGGTCTTTTCTTCTTGTTTGCTGCAGGTAAGTGCCTCTTTTACTGATGGCCCAAATAAGGATGTGTTATTGAAGGGGGCACTGATGAAGGATATCTTAAAGGGCTTTGCAAAGTCACATAGCTGCATCCAGGCATGTCTTCTTATGGCAATGCCTGAACCAGCTGCTCATGAGGTGCCTTTCAGCTGTGTGAGAAATTAACCTCATTGAAGCATTTGAGACAGACAACAGGGTGGCCAGCTGAGAGGACGTTCTTTTGAAATTCTCTGCAGACATGGAATCCAAGAGAGTATTTGAGAGTTCCTTGGTCAAATTTCTCTGAAGCTTCATGAAGTGTGCCAGGTAATTAAGAGACCTTAGAACACAGGTTGCTGAGGCAAAGATTCACTTTCCAAATCTGTCCAGTGCCCCAGACTCTCTGTTTGGCAGATGGACAGAAGAGCTCTGTTCTGTTAGCGCTTTCTTAGTGGCTGCTGCCACCACCACCATGGCATCTACCAGGACTCCTTTGCTGCAATGGGGTCTGTCTTTGGGAGGGGCTAGAAATTTATCAGGTCTCTTTGGGATAGGTATGACGGTATTCAGCTCCTTCCAAGCTGGCAGGAAACTAAATCAATGAGTTCATCCGCTGGGGGGGGGGGATAACTCAAGACATGCTGGGGGGGGGGATAATTCAAGACATAAATGGCCCAGAAACAAAAGCTTCCAAAAATACCTATTCTTCTGGAGAGGGTTTTCGGAAAATGAATCACCTTTTTGTCGAGAATCTCCAAAATATCTCTTTAGTAGTTATCATCCAGTGATGATCTGGAGGACCCTTCTCCTTAATCAAAATCGGTATCTTCTGTTACAGACTCCAGTGGGGAGTCTATGTGCATCTTCTTGCAAGTTCTCTTCCAATGGATTTCCTCTGTGGGATGTTCATGGAAGATATTGGAAGAGAGGGGAAGTTCCTCTACAGGAACTGCTTGGAAACTTGTTGGAACTGTCTCACCCTGTAGAGTAGGCATAACTGACTCAGAGCTCACAGCCAATGAAGGAATGTGAAATGGATATGACAAATGAGAAGGCAGTTCTCTAGAGAGAGAAAAATCCCTTTCCACAATCTCAAAAACAGACAGACCCAGAGAAACCCCACCGACCTGGACCAGAGCCAAATCTCCCAGCACAGGCAGATTAAGACTGCTCTCGGATCTGTGTCTTGAGGATGGAACCAGACCCAAACTGTCCAGGGCCAAGGCTCCAAGGGGCAGAAATGGATACGACAATATCAGATTCAATCTCAGTCCCACGGATCTGACATCGACAGTTCGGCTATGGGACTCATTCCAATCTCAGGGTATTGGAGTGGAACTAGTCAAGGATACCTTCGGGGTCAAAGAAGGGATCTTCTTCAGACCAAACACTGGACCCTCGGGGATTTCAGACCCTGGGGCTCTGAAACAGCTGGACGGATCAAAGAAGGACAGAGAATAGTGTGGGATGTCATAGGAAGGTTCACGGATCCAAAAGGGGATGGAGCCAGTATGATCCCCATTTAGATCTGAGCTCTGAGAAATATTTGCTTCATCCTATCCACTTCTGGAGGACCTGGAGGATGTAGCAGATTGTGGCCTTGAATGTTTTTAGGAGTTTTTAATAATGAAAAATGCAGAGTAGGAGAAATTGGTTTAATCACATACTCTGGTGTATAACTTCTTTTAGAAGTGCCTGGCTTTGGATCTGAGGACCTGGGATCCGAGGAAGGTGCCACTGGACTGGTCGATATAGGATTTCAAATCAGAGGATTTAAGATCCAAAGACCAGGTCTTTGGATCTGAGGATGTCGAATCCGAGATTTTTCGACTCTGAATAGCGGCTCTGCTGTAGTCCTAGGGGGCATCGGCAGGGAGTGTTTTGTGTGCTCTGATGGAACAGACTTGGAAACTTTGGCAGGGGGTTTGCACCCTAGAAGATGGAGTCAAGGTAGCAGGAAGAAATCTTTTTAATATCAACTTGTTGCATCAGTCATCCAGAACTTGGTTAAAGGTTAAACAGACAGAGCCATTAGTATCCAAGTGACCGGCTTTGAGGCAATAGATGCATTCCTTGTGTGCATCCGAATTCAGAATTTTATGTTAAGTACATTTCTTTTTTTTTTCCTCAAAAAATGTTTATTTTTCCTATTAAGTTAATAAGTTAATACAATATAATAATATAAGGAGTAGTATAAATGAAGTTAATAACCAAAAGCAAACTACTGAAAATATGTACAAGGGCTTGAGATAGAGCTCAATATCACTTTCCTAGTAAATGAATAAAAGAAAATACATTAACAATGCTGACTCCTTATTGAATAGAGTCGGAGTTTAGTTGAAAAATGTCAATAAAAAAGAACACTTTCTTCCAAGGATCGTTGAAAAATGTTTTTGGATGAATCCTTTGTTCTTTAACTATGGTTTCCTTGTGTGCCGTTTCTTTTAGAAAAGATAAAAAAAAATCTTCAAAAAGTGGTGTAGCAGTGGATTTCCATTTTCTAGTTATGCTTTTCCTTGCAACTGCAAGAATAGTCCAACGTAGAGAAAGACTGACCTTATTCAAACGAAGACCATAATGAACATTAAATTAAAGATATGAACAATGAAAACCAGTCAGAAAACAAAGCTTTTAAAATTCATCTGGGTCACACCAAAATTGCTTTAACAAAGGATAGGTATAAAACACATGAAGCCAATCGGCTTTATATTAAGAAGTGCATTTCTTGAAACCTGTTGGTTTATCCAATGCGATGTCTAGCACCAGGCAGTACAATACAAAAAAAATATACAGTAAAGTAATATACTAAAGAAGTGCCCAAAAATACACCGTAAGAAAAGAGAATTCGATTTTTTTTAAAGAAAAAGAATAATAACCAACAATGGTAATTTAAATAGACTATCGTGAATAAACTGTAAAAGCAACACCAACCATGGTAAGAAAGTAAACAGACTACCCTGAATAAATGGTAAAAGCAATACCAACTATGGTAAAAAAATGAATACTATCTGAAAATAGTAGGAAGTTCTAATGCCTGTAAAAAACTAAGAGGAAGGTTAGAGATCAAAAATAATCAGAAAAAATCTTGTTTAAAGACCAAGAAAAGAATTATTACAATAAATCACTAAATTTTGCTCAAGAGAGGAACCTGTGTCTGGACACAATGGTGGCAAACGAGATCTGAGGTAATGGGGGTGGACTAAGACATTGTGGGTAGAGGGAGGAGATCGAAACTTGGATCCAAAGTCTGAAGTATGCAGTCGAGATGGAAATGTGTTGAAGAATAATGTAAAAGACAACATCAGATCCACAGCTCCTGTAGAATGGAATGTAAAGGACAACATCAGATCCACAACTCCTGTAGAATGGAATGTAAAGGACAACATCAGATCCACAACTCCTGTAGAATGGAATGTAAAGGACAACATCAGATCCACAACTCCTGTAGAATGGAATGTAAAGGACAACATCAGATCCACAGTTCCTGTAGAATGGAATGTAAAGGACAACATCAGATCCACGACTCCTGTAGAATGGAATGTAAAGGACAACATCAGATCCACGACTCCTGTAGAATGGAATGTAAAGGACAACATCAGATCCACGACTCCTGTAGAATGGAATGTAAAGGACAACATCAGATCCACGACTCCTGTAGAATGGAATGTAAAGGACAACATCAGATCCACGACTCCTGTAGAATGGAATGTAAAGGACAACATCAGATCCACGACTCCTGTAGAATGGAATGTAAAGGACAACATCAGATCCACAACTCCTGTAGAATGGAATGTAAAGGACAATATCAGATCCACAACTCCTGTAGAATGGAATGTAAAGGACAATATCAGATCCACAACTCCTGTAGAATGGAATGTAAAGGGACAACATCAGATCTACAACTCCTGTAGAATGGAATGTAAAGGACAATATCAGATCCACAACTCCTGTAGAATGGAATGTAAAGGACAACATCAGATCCACGACTCCTGTAGAATGGAATGTAAAGGACAATATCAGATCCACAACTCCTGTAGAATGGAATGTAAAGGACAATATCAGATCCACAACTCCTGTAGAATGGAATGTAAAGGACAACATCAGATCTACAACTCCTGTAGAATGGAATGTAAAGGACAACATCAGATCTACAACTCCTGTAGAATGGAATGTAAAGGACAATATCAGATCCACAACTCCTGTAGAATGGAATGTAAAGGACAATATCAGATCCACAACTCCTGTAGAATGGAATGTAAAGGACAACATCAGATCCACAACTCCTGCAGAACGGGCTTTAATATTAACCTTCAGGGACTTTCCATAGATACATTAATAAAAGGAGATGGCAAAAGAACTCCATCTAGAAATGGTCTCTGAATACTTGAAGACCCTGCTTCTTTCCCTCATAGGAAATGAACAATTGATCGGATTTTCTGAAATATTTGGTCATCTCCAAACAGAATCTTAATTATCTATGTACATCTAGCAAACAAATTATCATTCCTCCCTTGTTTTAAGGGTTTGGGAAAAAGCAGGGCAATGAACAAACTGATTAAGAAACATTTCAGAGACCACCTTAGATAGACAGGATAGGTTAGTTCTAAGGAAAACTCTGTCTTTGTGAAAGAACAGATAAAGCAGAACAGACATGCTGGACTGAAGCTCAAAAATCCTTTTTGCAGAGGTTAAGTCCACAAGAATAAGTACCTTCTGTGTAAAAAAAATATTAAGGATACAGAAGAAGCAGGTTCAAAACAAAGTAAAGTTAATTTTTCCAGAATATAGCTGAAATCTCAGTGGTGGGGGCCAGACTTGTTTAGGGAGGGCCTGAGAGGTAGGATGCATTTTAAGTACTATTTAACCTCAAACCATGAAGAAAGAAGTGAATCCAGACAGACAACCTAAAATGGATGATGAGTACACTTTAACAATTTATATGCTCAGCCAGAATTGAATATCTCACACACGTATTTGAGGATGCAAATCATCCCAACTTGATAGAAATCCAGTCCTCTCCTTTGGCACCAAAAAGAAAATCTTTTCCATTCTAATATATATGATTTTCTGGTTGTAGGTTTTCTGGTCTCTTAAAACCTTTAGCATATTCCTTGAATAAATGTGCCTTAAAAGAATTAGAAGCCTGCCATCCAAATTGCAAGACTGAGTCTTTAAATTTGGAAGAATTGTAGAATTCTTGTGCAGTATGAACAAGTCCATTTTGTAAGGAAATATATGGTGATTACCCATGGCCAGATGAAAAAGAATGGAGAACCAATGTTATCTTGGTCACAATGAGGCTACCAAAGGAATTTTGGAATTGCTCATCAGGATCTTCACGAGGATTTTGTTAAAGAGAAGAAAGGGAGGAAAGGCGTGCAGGAATTTCCATTTCTATGGAAATGAGAAGGCAGCTTTTTCTTCAGGCTTCCTTGCAAGGAACCCTGGAGTAAAATAGTCTTCAGCTGATTTTTCAGCATGGAGGCAAAAAGATCTCTCTTGGGTGCATCCCACTGGCAGATGGTCTGAAGAAAGAACTCTTTGGTCAACATCAATTCATGAGGGTCTGTTCTGGATCTACTCAGGTGGTCTGCCAAGATGCTCTATTCAGAAGGAATATGAACTGCTTTGAGAAAAAGCTTGTGATGAATTGCATTGTTCCAAGCAAACACTACCAATCTACACAAGCAAAAAGAGTTTGTGCCCACTGTTTGACGAAGTCCCACTTCATTGCAAGGTTGTCTGTTAAAACCTGGAGTGTTCCAGGATCACAGGTGATGGCAAGACTGGAAAGCAAGAAACAAAGTTTTTATTTCTTTTATGTTTATATGGTCTTCTCTGTTTTTTCTGACTAATGTCCCTACACTTTGAAGTGCCCCAGCCCATATCTGAAACATCTGCTGAGAACTTTTGCAGAAGTGGGAGAATTAACTTCTGCATCTGCCTTTATAGGAGTGATCCAAAAAAAAAGTTCTTTCTTCACAAATAGCAAGAGAGGAACTGGAAACGAGAGGATGATGGTACTGTGCTCAAACAGATTTTAGGTAACATTGGATTTTCCTCTCGTGCAGGCTAGCAAACAAAACCATTTGTATTTTGGATGTCATGTAACCCACGGCTCACAGAATCATGGAAAAGCTTGTCTCGGATAGAAAGAAGCCTATCAAGAAAAGAATCTTCTCTAAAAAAAAGAAAGCCATCAGTGTGGATGAGTTGAGGAGGCAAGAGAAAAACACTACAGACAGAGGGGAGAAGACCTGAATCAGGAAGTCGTCCAGATGAGGGACTGATGTGGATATCTTGGAGCCTGCAAAATGTCATGACAAGAGCTAAGCAGCTGGTGAATACTCTTGAAGCAGTGGAAAGCCATAACAGCAAAGTAGTAACCTGAAAGTGATATCCCAAGAAATGGAATCATTTTCTGTGATTTGGATGGATATAGGGATATGAAGATAAGCATCTTCTTATCCAAGGTAAACAACAAAACACTAGAAAAATCAGAGGGAAAAGACTGTAGTGTTAGCATTCTGATTTCTAAAATCTTCAAAAAAGGTGTTCAGGGTACACAAATCCAGAATTGGCCTCCAGGTACAATCTTTTCTTGGAAAAATATGTCTGGAGGAATTTGTTTTTGATTGTGAGATATTGGTTCTATTATGCATTGAAGTAGATGGTCTGATATAACAGGAAGAACCAGATGCAGATGGTTCAGGAGAACTTGTGAAATTATTTCAGATGGGGAAGGGGGTGCCACTGTAACTTGTACCCTTTATGAATAAGTAAAACCCACCAAAAAAGTGCAGCTGTGTAAAATCTTACCAGAATAATAGATGTCCTTCTCATTACTGTTGCAGTTTTCTTTACATAAGGGTTCCTTGCCAAGGTCAGCCCAACATCAGACCAGTATACCAAAGCCTTAGGAAAATATAAACATTGTACATCACATGTATGCTCCCTGCTCAAGGAGTAGGGCATAAAGGTGATGTACGGGCGTATATACCTCAGAATTGAAACCTCCCGGGAGGAACAAATATTCCTAGGAACTAGGAGGAAGATATGCAACCAGAAGGATAAAGAGGAACAGAATTCTAGGTCAGGAAGACAGAATGAACAAGGCAGAGCAGAAGGGGAAGAAGGGAGGAAGTGAATACTGCAACAGTGAAGAGAAGGATACTGACTGTTATGGTAAGATCTTACACAACTGTACTATGTCCGTCCATATCACTGCTGGCAGTATGCTTACATAACGGAGAGTGCAAAAGCTCAAGAAGAAACTTGAGAGGAGGAAGGCATAGAGGAACCCTCAAGGAATCCACGCAGGATAGCTCTGGAAAAGCCAGCCCGTGCTCTGGAAACATGGAACTTGCAATGCTTAGTGAAGGTATATGGACAGAAGTCTAAACAGCATCCTCAAGGATGGAACTGGCATCCAATCCTTTGAAAAAAGCAAACAGCAGCTTTGGTAGAATGAGCCTTAACACTGGTATAAAAACATTTACCATAAAAGGAATACCAAAAACAAATAGCCTTAAAGATCTAGGAGAACATGGTTTGATTAGAAACAGTCAAACCTAGAGACCTGGGATGAAATGAAACACAGTTGCTCAGATTTACAAATAACCTTAGTCTTATCCAAATAATATCTGAGCTGTCTATGCAAATCCAAAGTGTAAATAACCTTCTCACTAGCAGACTGTGGAGAAAGAAAAAAGAAGGGAAAATTAACAGATTGACTAAGAGACAATACATTAACTACCTTGGGCATAAAAAGAAAGGATTAATGTGAAGAGACGCCCTCTCCCTATGAAAAAACAAAAAAGGAGGAACAGCCATAACAGTCCAGAGTTTAGAGACTCTTAGCTAAAGTAAGGGCCAAAAAAAGAACAGTCTTCCAAGTGCAAAGTTGCAAGAAAGCTGATGCTGCATGCTCAAAAGGAGCCAGAGTAAATTTCTCAAGTACAAAATTAAGGTCCCAAGAGGATGGAACAGGCTTCCTTACAGGCCTGACATGAAGAAGGCCTTTAAGAAACTGCTCAAACTCAAATTTAGAAGCAAAAGGAGTCAATGGCAGACAAGCAGAAATAGCTGAAAGGTGAGCTTTAACTAAAGAATATGCGAACCCAGCATGCAGCAAGTCACACAAATAAGAGAGGACCAAAGGAACCTGCACAGAAAAGGGATCCTGATGGCGACAGAGGCACCAGACAGAAAACTGCTTCCATTTTAACATATATGTTTTCCTAGTAGTGGGTTTTCTGTTCTGCTGCAGAACCCGGAGCACATCCTCAGAAATGTGGTGCCTGAAAGTGATCAAACCCTATGACTCACAGCATCGGCTGAAGGATGGACAAGTGAGGATGGATCAGAGACCCCTTGTCTTGTGTGAGAAGGTCTACCATATAAGGTAACTTGTGGTGACCACCCCAGCTACATGAAAAAGAACTGGGAACCAATGCTGTCTGTGCCAAAAGGGAGTCACCAGCAAGATTATGGAGGAGTCTTGCTTGATCTTCAGTGAGACTCTCAGAATCAGAAAAAGGGGAGAGGAAAAGATAGAGAAACATCCAATTACAAGGAAAAGAGGGCATTTACCTTCCAAGGCAGAGGACTTCAGACTCTGGCACATAAAGGAGGAGGTTGTCTTGTTCAAAGGGGAAGCAAAATGATCTACTTGTGGAATACCCCACTCATGGACAATGTTCAGAAACACATCTGTGTGAAGCATCCATTCATGAGCCTGTGTACTGG
The DNA here is from genome assembly GCF_019279795.1 of Protopterus annectens. NCBI lineage: Eukaryota > Metazoa > Chordata > Ceratodontiformes > Protopteridae > Protopterus > Protopterus annectens. The sequence continues at coordinate 495,129,894 of NC_056742.1, forward strand.
ACCTGCTCAAAGAATCTGCCACTAGGCTGTGCTCTGAAGGAATGTAGATAGCCTGAAAAGTCACTCCATACTGGACAGCTTGGTCCCAGACCTGAAGGGCAAGTCTGCACAGAAGGTAGGACCATGTCCCCCCTTTGTTGTTGATATAGCACATCATTGTGGTATTATCTGCAAAGGTTTTGAGAGGCCCTGGAAGAAAGAGGGAATGAAAAGTCTGAAGAGCTAAAAGGAGAGCTCTGATCTCTTTCAAGTTGATGTGGTCTGACCTCTGATAAGGAGGCCAGAGACCCTGGACCTTGAGAAAACCAAAGGAAGCTCCCCACTCTCTGTCTGAGACATCTGAAAAAAGTTCCAGAGATGGGATTAGGCTGAGAGAATGATGACAAACCATCACTGGAGGTTGTTTTTGAGGCACGGCAAGAAAGGAATTAGGAAATCCAGTGGACGACAGTGCTGAAGCCACACTGACTTTAGGAACTAGTGTAGTTTTCTCATATGGAGTCTGGCTAGAGGTAGCATACGAATGGTGCAGACCACATAACTCTGAGAAAATCCCTGGCTGTGGCTGAAGCCAGAGGAAGAACAGACTGAAAAAATATGATTACAGAGACAGCCTTGGGTGGAGGTAGGATGCCAGCAAGGGAATGGTCTAGATCCTGCAACCTAAAAAACATGACCCTGAGAAGGAATCAGGACCCATTTCTAAAAGCTTATGGTAAACCTCAGACTTTGTAAGAGAAAAACCTTGAAACGGAGGTGCTGAAGCAAGACCTTGTGGGATAAAGCCTGAATGAGCAGGTCATCCAGATAAGGAAAGGTTTGAACCCCTCTCATCTTGCAAAAGGCAATGACAGGAACTAGGCACTTGGTGAATACCCTTGGGGCAGTAGAAAGGCCAAAGGCAAAGCAAAGAACTGAAAATGCAAGGAAGGGAGAGAGAAATGTAAAAACTTGCTGAAAAAGGATGAATTGTAAAGATAAGCATCATTTAGGTCCGGGGATACTAAGAAAGCCGGGGGAAGAAGAGGGAACAGGGTGTGAAAGGACAACATCTGAAAGGAAGGGACATTCAGAAAGGTGTTGAGCTGAGAAAGATCCAGAATGGGTCTCCAGATGCCTTCCTTCCTGGGATGGAATTGAGCCCCTTTCCTTCTGGGGTAAGGGGGTGATTTGAATAGTGTACTGTGTCCTTCTTGGGTAAGGGGGGTGATTTGAATAGTGTACTGTGTCCTTCTTGGGTAAGGGGGGTGATTTGAATAGTGTACTGTGTCCTTCTTGGGTAAGGGGTGATTTGAATAGTGTACTGTGTCCTTCTTGGGTAAGGGGGTGATTTGAATAGTGTACTGTGTCCTTCTTGGGTAAGGGGTGATTTGAATAGTGTACTGTGTCCTTCTTGGGTAAGGGGGGTGATTTGAATAGTGTACTGTGTCCTTCTTGGGTAAGGGGGGTGATTTGAATAGTGTACTGTGTCCTTCTTGGGTAAGGGGGGGTGATTTGAATAGTGTACTGTGTCCTTCTTGGGTAAGGGGGGTGATTTGAATAGTGTACTGTGACAAAAGGCCTTGAAACAATTCTACAAATAAAGGAAGCAGTTCCTGAGCAGGTTAGAGGATGTCCGGAAAATGAGGAAGAGATTTCCACATCAAAGTATCCCTGGCAGATGATGGACAAACCCAAGAGTCTTGAGTGACCCTTGGGAACCTGACCCAAGGAAAGGGGAACAAAACTGTCAGATGGACCCTGGTTTGTCTTGAAAAGGAGGCTTCTAAGAAGTAGGAGTCTGAGTAAACTTAGCAGGGGGTACTCACCTATTACCCTTCTTACCTTTAGATGGAGGATGAGGCTGTGTGTCTACAAAGGCAGATTTGGAGAGAGAATTCCTCTGGAACTTTCTCTCAACATTTAAACAGATTGAACTATACAGTTCCCTACAAACAGATTGAACTCTACAGTTCCCTACAAAACAGCGTCTACAGGACTGCAATCAGTTTCTCTCAACATTTAAACAGATTGAACTCTATAGTTCCCTACAAAACAGTGTCTACAGGACTGCAATCAGTTTCTCTCAGCATTTAAACAGAGTAGGTTGCACACACAAAAAGCATTTGTTAAGCTTTCACTTACAGTACTGTGTAATTAAGCAGGTCACCATATTGGTCAGCCATAGGGCTCTTTGTTTCTACTTGAGTGGTTGCCTCCTTCCCCTGTAACTGAAGTAAACTGACTCTTACATTAAGAGCTGTAATACTTACCTTATAGCTTTAGGACACCTTAGGAAACCCTGTAAACTGCAATAGCCCTGCTACATTCGCCCTCACTACACTCGGGCTCTCTTCGCTCCCCTCCCTGCACCCAATTCCCTCCCACCCCCAGTACCTCTAAATTTATAGTACTACAGCCACTCCCCCACTTTCTAGATCCTATCTGCTTTCATCTGGGATAATTCCACCCACCCCCATTCTACTACCTACATTTTAATAGCACCTATTAGCTTTCATTTGGCATTCTCCCATCCCCCTTCCAGTACCTTTACCTCACCACTCTATCTTCTGGTGTTGCATCACCAGGTAAAACAGTTCCTTAACTCACTAGCTGAATCACAGATAATGATATACTCCTCTTTACTACCCCTCTTGTTCACACCATACCACCTTAACTTGTATGAAAACCAGTTTCTTATGGGATTTCAGGTCCCAAAAGGCCATACTATCACCCCAGCTGTAAATCCTTCCACCTTCAATCATACTTACAGTACCAGATCCTATCCAACATCTTGTTCAGTCTATCAACATCTCAACCCCAGGCACATTAGCTCTAGATCCAAACACTACCACAAACTAATAAACACATTCCTGAAGTTCATCACCAAGTATAGACTCAACCTAATACTTGGTGGTGATATTCACCCCAACCCTGGCCCACTCACTTCAGATACACATACCCCCTCTACTTGTAATCTAAGCTACACACCTACAATTAATAGGCCAACTAACTCTCTCCTAGTCTGTCATCTCAATATTAGAAGCATTAATAACAAGGTACATGAATTGCATGCACTTCTGGATGCCCACTCTCCTGAGGTTCTCTGTTTATCTGAAACCTGGTTAAAACCTAACACTAAAGACAATGAAGTGTTACCACCTGGGTACAACATACACAGGCTGGATCGTGCTTCGAGGAAGGGGGGGTGGGGTAGCTGTACTCTATAAATCTGAGTTGAATGTCACCATAGATGTAATACAACCACCTCAGATTAATAACTCAGAGATTCTTGCCACCAAATTGCAACTTAATAAAAATAAATGCATTAATATCATCTGTATGTACATTCTCCCAGGTAACAATATATCTACATTTGAAGATATCATGCACTGGCTATCATGTCAGTATTCCCAAGAAATCCTACTTCTTGGAGACTTTAACATAGACTGGGGCACCTGTTCCTTAGAATCCCAACCACCCATATTAACCAGCATGCATTTACACAAATTATATCCACCCCTACCAGGACAGGTAAACCCAACCAAAAAGAAAGTATACTTGACTGGGTACTCATAAACAGTCACCCCCAACTGTACACCTCTGGTACCCTCCTTAATGGCCTATGCGATCACCTTCTCACATATGTAATTAAGCACAAAACCATTAATTCCCAACAACCCTTACTCAGAAAGGTTAGAAACAATAAAAATTTTGACCCTGCCAAATTCCAACAAGAACTAAACTCGTGTAATTGGTCTATTCTAAAACACCTCCCCTTAGAGGAAGCAGTAGCATACTTTAACAACAAATTCCCTGAGATCCTTGATTTGCATGCACCTGTTCGTTCAAAGAGAACCAAGTCAAAAACTGCGCCATGGGTTTCTACAGAGTCTAAACTCAAAATTACCCTTAGAAACAAAGCATGGGCTTTATGGCGTTCTTCTCAAGACCCTCAAGATCACATTAAATACAGGCAATCCAGGAATGAAACCAAAAAATCAATTTTACAAGACAAAAAACAATACTATTGTAATTTACAGACAGCAAATCAAAATAATAATAATTAAAACCCACTACACTTTCTGCTGATCACCTCCCTGCCGAGTACCTACAAAAATCAGCTGATGCTATTGCTTACCCCGTCTCAATACTAATCAATCGAACCATAGTAGAAGCTAAAATTCCCACCATCTGGAAAATATCCTATGTAATCCCACTTCACAAAGGAGGCAGCTCTACTGAATTCTCCAATTATAGGCCAATAGCTATACTCTCTCCAGTTGCAAAGATTATGGAAAAATGTATTCATAGACAACTCATGCACCACCTAATCCAGAATCGCCTTATGGCAGACACTCAGCATGGCTTCCGTCCTCATCACAGAACTATTTCAGCCCTCCTAGCCTTACCAACACCATAAACCATAATCGCAACAATAATTATATATCCTCAGCCCTCTTTTTGGATCTTTCCAAGGCATTCGATATGGTTGATCACCAACTTTTAATCCACACCCTGCAAACATTCTGTCTAGATACTGGAGCCCTCCAATGGTTTCAATCCTACCTGAATGGTTGACAGCAGGCTGTCCTCTGGCAGAACAAACTCTCTAACCTTCTACCTAACACCCTCGGAGTACCACAAGGCTCTATACTAGGGCCCTTGCTGTTCTCCATCTTCATTAACGACCTTTATACTGTCATCTCAAAAGTCAGCTGTATCCAACATGCTGATGACTCTACTCTGATTTGCTCAGCCACATCTCCAGTAGAGTTATGGTCAGCTACCCAGACCACCTTTAATACAACAGAAAACTAGCTTTCTGAACATCGTCTGATCCTAAATCCCAAAAAAACTAAAATTCTGTTATTTTCACCAACACATAGGTCTACCGCTTTCACCTTTAGCATAAAATCAAATGATGGCACAATAATCTCCCCTGACCCATCTACAAAAAGTACAGTTTTGTACCTACCATAAATGTAGATGTTCGAAGATCCACATCAGGGTACAAATGCGCATGACCGACGTCATATCCTCAGTCTTTTCTTGCCCCAGATGTCAGAAGGCCCTAAAAAGAAAGGCCAAACCAAAAGACAGCAAAAAACAACCAACCACCCCTGCACTGATAATATTTACAATATTTACAATATTCACAACCCAAACTACACCACCGCCTCTAACTACAGAGGGGAAGGAGGGAGGGTAAATTGGACTGCAGCAATGTGGATCTTCGAACATCTACATTTATGGTAGGTACAAAACTGTACTATGTTCTTCATCTCACATTGCTGCAGTCCTTACATATGGGTAGAATCCCAAAGCAGAGGTAAGGGAGGATGGCAAAACTATAAAGCATTAGGAGCTGCCAAAATGCCCTGTAAAATTGCAGTGGCAAAACCAGCCCTAGATTTAGAGTAAAGTGGAAGGTGGTAATGCTTAGAGAAAGTATGCACTGAACTCCAAGTAGCTGCCTCCAAAATATCTTTAGTAGCCACCCCCCTTAAAAAAGCTGTAGAAGTGGCAGTAGCCCTAGTGGAATGAGGCCTAATCCCAGCTGGAATCTCTTTACCATGATGGGAATAACAGAAAGCAATACAAAAACCAATCCACTTAGAAATAGTTTGTTTTGAAACAGGTTTGCCCTGAGAACCCAAAGCAAAAGAAACAAATAACTGCTGAGACTGCCTGAACCCTTTAGTTCTGCTCAAATAATATCGCAATTGTCTGTGTATATCCAAAGTGTGTAAAATCTTTTCCCCTTTGTTTTGGGGGTTTGCATAAAAAGTAGGCAAATGAATAGTTTGGTTTAAAGCCACACTAGAAACCACTTTAGGCATAAAGGAAGGATTAGTACGCAAAGATACCCTATCCTTATGGAAAATTAAGAAAGGCTCAACCGCCATAAGGGCCTGTAATTCAGAAACCCTTCTCGCAGAGGTAATGGCCAACAAAAAAGCAGTCTTCCATGATAAATATTTCAACTCGGCAGTAGCTGCAGGCTCAAAAGGTTGTAGAGTGAGTTTCTCCAACACAAAATTGAGATCCCAAGCAGGAGTAGGAGCTCTACGTGGGGGTCTTATATTTTTTGCCCCTCTAAGGAATTGCTTAAACAAAGGATGAGAAAACAATGGTGGGTCACAGTCATAGTGAGCAGAAATTGCTGCAGCATGAACCTTAATAGAGGAAAAGGACAAACCTTTGTCCAGTAACTCAGTAAGGTATTGAAGAGCCACACTTAAATTAGGCTTAGAAACATCAAAGTCCTTTGCTGTACTCCAAAATAAAAATCTCCTCCATTTATCTGCATACACTTTCCTTGTACTAGGCCTTCTGGCCTCCAAAATAACATTCAAAACTTGTTGTGGAAGCTGAGACCCTCCAGGGTTTAAAACAGAATATGCCAGGCTGTTAGATGTAGAGAGTGAAGTTTGACATTGAGTAAATGACTGTTCTCCTGAGACAGCAGGTGAGGAATCAAGGTAAAGGCCAAGGAGGCTCCCTGCCAGACTTCTCAGTAATGGGTACCAGTGCTGTCGAGGCCAATCTGGAGCTATTAAAATCATGTTTGGCTTGTCCTGTCTGACCTTCAGGAGTACCTTTGGGAGGAGAGGCAGAGGTGGAAAGGCATACACATGAAGATTGCTCCAATTGAATGAGAGAGCATCCACTTTCCAGGCTGTGGGATGAAACCTTTTTGTGCAAAACTTTGGCAGCTGGTAGTTCAGTGGAGAAGCGAACAGATCTATGTCTGGAGTTCCCCATAACACTGTCAATTTCTGAAATACATGAGGATCCAATTTCCCCTCGTGGGGATCCATAATTTGTCTGCTCAACACATCCGCTAAGGAGTTCTGTGCTCCTGGCAGAAACCTTGCCTGAAGATTTAGCTGTAAACTGAGAGCAGTCTCCCACAAACTCATTGCTTGTCTGCATAGAGGATAAGAATGCGTTCCCCCTTGCTTGTTGATGTACCACATGACAGTTGTGTTGTCTGTTAGAATCAACACCTGCCCTGGAAGAAGTAAATCCTTGAAAGCTATTAATGCAAATTGGACTGCTAACATCTCCTTCAAGTTGATATGTAGATGTTGAAGTCTGGCAGGCCACGTGTCTTGTACCCATTTTCCATTTAGATGAGCTCCCCAAGCTTTGTCTGAGGCATCTGTCGTTAGAATCTGACTCGCCTCTGGCCGGGTCACAGAGAGTCCCTTGTTTAGGTGACATTCCTGAGCCCACCACAAAAATTCCTTTTGAATGCAAGGTATTATCTGAATGACAGTGTCCATATCTTGGCAGTGCTGTGTCCATACATTCTTGAGATACCACTGTAGCTTCCTCATATGCAGTTTGGCATTGGGAAGTACCAGAATACAAGATGCCATGAACCCCAAGGCTTGAAGGACTGTCCTTGCAGTCAGCCTGGACTGACGAGACAATTGATGGAAGTAAAGAGAAAGATTCTTTTGTTTGTCCGGGGTCAAAAGGCCATCTGGGATGCTGTATTCAGTCTCACACCCAGAAAGCACATGTCCTGAGAGGGTACTAGACTGGACTTTATTTCGTTCACAGAATACCCCAGGCATCTTAACACTGCTATCACATACTGTAAATGATGAAGAAGTTCGTCCTTTCCTTGGGCCAGAATCAGGCAATCGTCCAAATAAGGATAGATTTGTATTCCTCTTAGCCTGAAGAAAGCTATCACTGGAGCCAGAACCTTCGTGAACACTCTGGGCAGTAGATAAGCCAAAGGGCAATGCAGAGAACTGATAATGAGAAGTCCCAGCCCGGAAACGCAGATACTTCCTGCAACTGAGCCTGATAGGAACATGAAGGTAAGCCTCCTTGAGATCCAGAGTCACCATCCAGTGATCTTTGCCCAACAGAGGTAAAAGCTGTTGTAACGTCAACATTTTGAACTTGGGAATGTCCAGATATGTGTTGAGGACAGATAAATCCAAAATTGGTCTCCACGTGTTCCCTTTCTTTGGTACTAGGAACAGGCGGGAATAAAATCCTAGGCCCACTTCTGGCAGAGGGACCGGTTGTATTGCCCTTATTTGAAGTAGCAGAGAAATTTGTTCGTGAGCCTCTAGTCTTTGCTGAGGAGGAACGTCCGGCATGCCTTTGAAAGGAGGCAAGGTATGGAAATAAAACTTGTAACCTTGGTGTATGATATCCAATACCCACTTGTCTTGGGTAATCAAATTCCAATTTTCCTTGAAGAGTGCCAACCTTCCTCCCAAAGGTGCTGCCAGGCAAGAAGGATCTGGCAGCTGAAAAGGTAGGTCATTGGGCCTGTTTACGAAAGGACTGGCCCCTGCCCTCACCCGAAGATTGTGCAGGTGAACTCCCTGATCTAGGTCTGAAAGAGCTCTGAGCTCTGCCCCTACCACGTCTAGATCTACCCCTAGACTGAGAATCATAAGAAGGATACGTCCACCCCTTAGCAGGCCAATTCCTACTAAACTTGGAGGCTGAACTTGCAAAAATCTTTAACAGCCTGCATAGACTTAGCCTTGTCTTCCATTTTCTTCAAGACTGACTCCACAGGTGAACCAAACAACACATCAGACTGTAAAGGAGCATCCAAAATCCTTGTCTTAACATGGTCAGATAAATTCTGATCCCTCAGCCAGGCGTGCCTGCGAAGAACTGAACCAGTGGCAGCCACCCTAGATGAGGCCTGTACAGCATCAAAACCACATTGTAAAGAATGCTTACCCACCTGTTCAGAAACATGCACCAAATCTTGTAATTCTTTACACTCAATGCCTTCCGCCAGAGCATCCACCTTAGACTTCAATTGAGAAAGAAGATAGTTTTGATATTTCAACATATGAAACTGGCAATTCAAAGCCCTCATAGCTAAGGTAGAAGATGTATAGACTTTCTTTCCCCATCTATCCAAAGCTCTGGCCTCTTTATCTGGAGGAACCGGATTTTTTACAACAGAAGCCTTGACACCCTTAGGTCCCTGACTAACAGTTTCTGGGTCCGCCCTAGGACTCTTATAAAGATATTTATGAGCCTCAGGCACCCTGTAATACCTATCCGGTTTAACAGGAGCAGGAGGCAGAGAATCAGGATTAAGTGAAGCCTCTGCAAACACATCTTCCACAACATCCAGAACAGGGGTATAGCCAAGGGCCTATGCTGGGGTAAAAGCAAAAATTCCCTAAGCCTTTTCCTGGAATCAGAGAAGTCCTGACCTTCCCACTTAAAATGTTCCCTCATGGAATGAAGAGTCTCTGAAAAAGAAAAATCCTCTGGAGGAGAAGCAGAAGGAGTCGAATCATCTGCATCAGAATTAGAATAAGGAGAGTACTCCTGCAAGTCTTCAGCCGAAGATTCTGAAACATCCGAAGCCTGCTCAAAATTCCCCAACTCTGGCTCCACCCTAGGCCTCTTATCAGGAGGGGGCAAAGAACCTCTAATCAGAGTAATCAAATCTTCTGCCATTTTAAGCATGTGCTTCTTGGGCACACACCCTGCTGAACTAGGAGTGACACCAACAGAAGCTAAACCTGGCCTGCCTCTGGGAGAAGCCTTGGAAACAGAAGGAGAGGGCCTAACCACCCTAGGAAGGGAGGGGAAGACAGTAACCTGAGAAGCCCCTTCAGCCTGACCTGCCTCCTGAGAGGCCACATCCTGCAATATCAAAGTCTCCCCTTGGGACTCCAGAGAAGCCTCCGTCGGAACCACCGGTTCCACTGACGCCTCTAAAGAACCGGCGTCCGGAACGGACGACTCATCTTGCCTGGGTTTAACTGCTTTGTCTTTGCGCTTCTTCGAAGAAGCGGGCGCCGGAGAATCCGACGGCATATTATAATTGCACCGCTTCCCGAAGACCAGCCTAGCACAATCTAACCTTCGCTTAATAGTGCGCTTATTGAACCTAGCACAAAAGCGACACCCAACAATGTCGTGCTCAGGCCCCAGACAAGGAATACACAAAGAATGATAATCCCTATGCGGTATCTGTTTCCCACAAGAAATACAGTTATTCACTTTTTCTGACATCCGGTAAAACACTGAGGCAAGAAAAAAACAAAATATTCCCCAATGGGGTACTTAGCCAACTTTGATTCGGTCTGAAACTCCGAACTCGAAAAATTTCAGAACGCCGAACGGCACTTGCAATGCTGCTTCTGCATCAGACCATGCGGCAAAAAAGACTGAGGATATGACATCGGTCATGCGCATTTGTACCCTGACGTCCTGATGTCAGTCTTAAGCGCCTTGACCGGCGTCAGCCTAATACTTTGGTATTCGGGCCGACCGAGGACAGCGGACTACCCATATGTAAGGACTGCAGCAATGTGAGATGAAGAACATCTATTAGGTGTCATCATAGACAATAATCTAAAATTTGACCTACATGTTAACCAAACTATCAAAACCATCAATAAAAAAACTAAGGTCACTTTACAGAATAAAAGCCTTCCTAACTCCTCCAGCTAAAATTGCCATAGCTCGCTCTCACCTTCTTTCAACTCTTCTGTATGCATCCCCTCTACTCTTGAATTTAAACAAGACTGTCCTTAACAAACTCTCAATTTGCTACAACCACATTGCCAGGTTTGCCAATGGGCTGCCTTTTAGGACACATCACTGTATCAATCTAAATCAGCTTGGGTGGCTTGAACTACCCAGCCTAATCCAGTATAACCAACTGATTATGGCCTATAAAATCCTCTATAATCCAGACAATACTTCTGCACTTAAAAATATTATTACCCCCTATAACAATCCTAGACCGCTTCGATCCTCTAACAAACTACTAATTCAGACTAGCAAAATTAATAACACAGCCGGAGATTCTCTCTTTGCAAACTCTGTAAGTAGATCCTGGAACTCTCTTCCAGCTGATATTACCTTACTTTCCACCTTAGGTCAATTTAAAACTAGACTCAAACAACATTTGTCACTTAACTGGCTATGTCAATGTATCAAGCCTGGCTAACTCTCTCTAGAATGTGTAAAAATCTGTTAACCAGTTTACTGTGTAATTTAATTTAATCCTGACTTGTGCTCAGGATTAACTGTAACCCGTGGAACTTGTTTAACTTGCTTACTTATGTAATCTCTGTAAATAGTCTGTTTGTAATATGTAATGCTGTATCTGCTTACCCTTGGAGCTTTTCTCCCCAGGCCTCCGCTGAAAATGGACATGCATACAGTCGGACTATCCCGGTCAACAAATGTAAAATAAAAATAAATAAATAAACTTAAGGACAGGAGACACAAAAAGGTTTAAAATCCTGCAAGATCTTGCCTTTATCCTGGACGGACTTAAAAAGCTGAGAGCTAGAAAGGTTACAATCAAGAGAAGCATCTTAATATCATCAGGTAAGGGCTGGAGACGAAGCCAAGAGTAACAGTTTAAAAAAGAACCAAAAGCAGCAGCCCTGGAGGAAGCATCAGTCACATCATTACTACATTTAATAGAGTAATGAGCCACTTGAGAGGGAGAACCCAGTAGAGAAAGGGCCACGACCTTCACTTCTGAATCAGGGAGGTCAGAGATATCCTGAGAAGCCTGAGAAGGAAGGACAGAATATATCCAGTCATATGGGTCTGGTAATTAATGGTGGCGGCAGTATACACCTTTTTGCCTTAACATTCCATAGTTCTACTGTTCGTGTCTCAATGAAGTAGTTTTGTAAAAGGCAAAAGTTTAGAAGGTTTATCAGATGACATAGACACTACAGAAGGCTCAGCTGAAGGACATTTGTATAAGAACGTACACTCAGCAGGTGCCTTGTAAACTCTGTCAGGTTTCTTAGGGGCTGAAGGTTGAGAATCAGGCGGCACAGAGGCTGCTGAAAAGGTATCTAGAAGAGCAGGCAAGACTGGAGGCATAGCAGAGGGCTTGGGAGACTATCTGGAAGAGTTCATAATACCTCTTTTGAATACCAGAAACCTGAGAATAATACCACATAAGATATTCCATCATGCGAGAGAGAGTGTCACCAAAGAAGCGTTCTTCCACGGGATAGTCTGGACTAATAGAATCTTCTTTCTCAGAACCATAATCCAATGGAGAAGGGACTTGAGAAGAATATGTCAAAGCCTCTTCCCCAGAATCCAGATCCTCTTCAGAGGATTCCTGCTCTCTGGGCCTGAGTAGATGACCAGGAGGAGCAGGTACAGAAACTCCTTGTAGAGGCTTTAAGGCCAATAAGCCATTAAACAACCCTACATAATGTCCTGCAATTCCTGCTGAGGATCTTTAGTAGCAGGGAAACGTGCTATTTTTTTTTGAGGGATGTCTGCCCTAAAAACCCTAGGCAGTTTAGAGCCTTGCCTACACTCAACCAACTTAGTAAGAATCTCCCCCTGAACTAATATTTGTGGTATCTGCCTTGGTCCTTCTGAAATAATTAGCAGAGGTTCCCCCCTCAACATCTTCAGCAGATGTTTACAGAGCCTATGAGGACATGTAAGAAGTCACATCCATACCGGCCTCCAACAGTGTCACAGAATACGAATCCAGGACAACAAGTGGGCAATCCTCTGGCCTTTAACCAGCCTCAACAAAAGATGCCCAGGGGAGGTGAAACAGCAGAAGAATCAGACCAGAGTTTTTGGCCTTTTTCTTTGGCAGATGGCTAACCTTCAGGATGGGTAGAGTCCACCATAGCACCTTGCACCAACAATTTACGATGCTGGTTTTCTTTCCAAGTAAATTGAGAAGGAGGACAGATGACTATGTAGGCTCTTAGGGACAAACGCTTGGCAGCTAGAACACTGCATATGATCGTGAAAAGCACCCAAACAGAACAGATACTGCTCGAGACAATCTTTATGGGGAAATTGCCTCTCACACTGACATCCTCACCTTCTGGATGATACGTAAACTCACACAATGAAAGTGAAAATAGATAAGGAAGCCCACTGGGGCACTTATCTGAAATGCGACTCAGTAACCAGTACAGAAGATGGAGCATTCAGACTGACAATCAGTGATGGCATTCGGACTGGCAGCAAAGAATTTCTGAGGTCTCTACATTCTTATGTCACCTTTATGTCCTACGCCTTCACTGGGGACTATACGTGTGATGTACAGTGTCTATGTTTTCCTAAAGCTTTGGTATACTGGCTGGATGTTGGCTGCCTTTGGCAGAGAATCCCTTATGTAAAGAATACTGCAACCGTGATATGGAAGGACATGTATTGTGATTGGTTTCAAGAAAATGTAACAGTTTGCTGGAAATGTTGGAAAATGGAAGGTCTAGGTGGGAAGAGGTAATAAAAAAAAATGTCTCGTCTGAGAAGGGTTCTTTGGTTCCAGTAAACTCAGGTTTACGTGTGTCTTGCTAGTTCTTTCTGAATTTTATGCCTGTCAGGTAGACATTTATTACAGAAAAGTCCTAGTTTGGTGGGGTAATTTCTTAGACATTCTGCTCAACAAGGGAGAGAGACAGAGAGAGAGAAAGGGGTGTTTAAACCCCTGCATAATTTTACCCTTATCTTCGAATTTCTTAAACATCTCAGGAGAGGGAGGTCTTAACAGAAAGTCCTTACCCGAAGGAGCATTTAAAAGCTTCATTTTGAAATCTTCTGGAAAAAACTGAAGTCCAAGCTCAGAAAAACTCTTGAGCACTGATCCAGTGGAATCTGCAACACCATATGGTCACTTAATGGAGTGATGAGCAACCTGAGAAGTAGGAGCCATCAAACTGTGAAAGGCATCAGTACAGTCACTGTCATGGAAATTAAGAATATGCTTAGATGTACTGCCAAACATAGATAAGAGGTAAGAGGTACATAATCATACGGATTTCACAAAAAATGGCAATAAAGCTAAAGAGGCTGAAGTACACACTTTCTTTCCATACCTGTAACCCTACTATCCATATCAGGAGATAAGCTATAGATAATGGAAGAAGTTTGGAATGTCTGACTGTAGAAACAACTGCAGAACCAGAGAAGGGGTTCTTCTACAGATATTTATGAATGTCTGAGACTTTGTACTACCTATTACACTTTTTTGGTACAGAATACTACAACTCTGGTGCTAGAGAAGCTGAAAGTAAGGTGTACCCCAATCTTCTCAGACAAGCAGTAATGCAGACGGCTTGGTAATAGTCATACACAATAACTGTATTACCTCTTTTGTTACATAGATCTGTTTACACTCCACGTTTAAATGCTGCATCATCTTTTGGATGGTGTCCCGAAAAGAAAGGTCTTCTTACAGTGAGTCTGTGGATAAGATATCTGCAGGTTATGTCTCGAAACCAGGAGGGAAGTAGAATTAACAGAACAGTCTAGAAGCTCAGGCAGTCTGACTCTGAGGAAGAATCTTTCCCCGAAGTGGTGTTCCTTTTCTGAGGAGTGTGAGGAGCAAAAGTAAAGAACTGTGGGGGATTTAAAGTCACAAGCTCATTAGAAAGTCCCGGAGAAAAGTACTCATTGGTACATTGATCAGGCATATGGTGTCCCTGGCAGGATACATACCATCTGTCAGCAATACTGCAACAGTGATCTAATGACAAACATCAACATAAACTATAAATATAAAATTACTATCAATGTCAAGAAATGCAGTAGTTTTCTTTAGTAAAATTACCATCACTACTGCTTTTTATATGGATAATATTCCACTTAAATTTGATGTGGTCGTCAATGACTTGGGTATGTAGGTTAAAAACAGACTCTCCTTTGATCACCACATCTCTATGGTGGTTAGAAAATCCTTCTGCTATGCACAGCTTATTCTCTGTGGTAGTTCCGCAAGGTCCAAAGAAGTTGTAGCCCCACTTTAGTCATCCATTATTGGTCCCATCACTGAATACAAAGTATCCTTCAGCATGTGCCTCGGTTATCACCTAAATCGTCTTGAGAGGCTTCAGTTTTCCAGACCAAAAAGTTATCATGCCTCAGTATCCTTAGCTTCTCTGACAGACTAAAAGCACACTCTGCTCAGTGTCATGAAAAATCCTGAGTGGTGATCTCTGCTTAGCCCTCTGTGGCAAGAATTATCTAGCACTCTTTGAATTCCTTCAGAAAAATAGAACCAGTGACTTAAATCTATATTGTCAAGTCAACAACATCAGACAGCATGACAATTACAATCAAAGACATCCCCCAATTCTAGAACAGGCTGCCTTAATTTCAAGCACAGTATTTCCTAAGAAACCTTTAAACCAGACTGGATGGATGATACCACATTTTCAGAGAGGATATGTGGAAAAAATCTAATTAATGGTGAATGTTGTTAGCCTCCCACCAGTATTGGGCACTGCAGATAAGCTTCTCCATGGTCTCATTTGTCATAAGTTTAATAAGAACCTAAAAAGTTATGGTAGATTTGCTGTACGAGGGACAGCAACCTGAAGAACTTCCTAGCCCAGAACATTAAATGGTTAAATTTGCTTCTGTTTTTTCCTGAAGTAGAGGTCTATATTTTGATCACACTAGCTGCAAAGACATTAAAAGTTGATGCTGTCTGTACTGGTTGCTTGGTATGTCATGAACAAGAATGGATTTAAATGGTCCTGTAGAACTTGGATCAAATGTGTCATGAACAAGAATGGATTTAAATGGTCCTGTAGAACTTGGATCAAATGTGTCGTGAACAAGAATGGATTTAAATGGTCCTGTATAACTTGGATCAAATGTGTCATGAACAAGAATGGATTTAAATGGTCCTGTATAACTTGGATCAAATGTGTCATGAACAAGAATGGATTTAAACGGTCCTGTATAACTTGGATCAAATGTGTCATGAACAAGAATGGATTTAAATGGTCCTGTAGAACTTGGATCAAATGTGCCATGAACAAGAATGGATTTAAATGGTCCTGTATAAGTTGGATCAAATGTGTCATGAACAAGAATGGATTTAAACGGTCCTGTATAAGTTGGATCAAATGTGTCATGAACAAGAACGAATTTAAACGGTCTTGTATAACTTGGATCAAATGTGTCATGAACAAAAATGGATTTAAATGGTCCTGTATAACTTGGATCAAATGTGTCATGAACAAGAATGGATTTAAATGGTCCTGTATAACTTGCATCAAATGTGTCATGAACAAGAATGGATTTAAATGGTCCTGTATAACTTGGATCAAATGTGTCATGAACAAGAATGGATTTAAATGGTCCTGTGTAACTTGGATCAAATGTGTCATGAACAAGAATGGATTTAAATGGTCCTGTATAACTTGGATCAAATGTGTCATGAACAAGAATGGATTTAAATGGTCCTGTATAACTTGGATCAAATGTGTCATGAACAAGAATGGATTTAAATGGTCCTGTAGAACTTGGATTTTGCTTTTAGAGGAGCTCAACATTAACTTCACAACCTTAAGCTAATCAGTGAATTGCCAGTTTGTTTTCAAAATGAGCTTTTATGTTAAAGTGGAAGAGATCTGAGCTGAAAAAAAAGAAAACATTGTCAGCCTAAAGTATGATGGGGAGATCAGGCAGGTCTATTAATGATGATGGGAAAACTAGAGGAGCTTAGGACAGAACCCCAAGGAACGACTGCTGAGTGGGGAATGAAATGGAAACTGAGGATTCAATATTGCCTTTACATTTTTTATTAGAAAGATAGATCATAAAAAGCAGCAGAGGCATTTAAACTAATGCCTACAGTTATATAATGATTATACAGACAGAGTGATAAACCAGACTGAATGTTTTGGATAAACAAAGTCTAAGAAAACAGCACCAGTGAGGTGAAATCTATCCACGTTAAGAAGGTTTTCATCTGTCAAATACCAGAAGACTAAATGCACTCTGTTCATTTCAAAAGCCATGCTGCTTGATAGACAGAAGGTTGTAGTTTTGTAGGCATTGAGACAGCGGAGTGCAAATCCATTCCAGGACCTATCACAGTATGACATACTGTGAGGTGGAGACTGCGGGTCAAACTGGTTTCGACTGTTTTGGCAATGGGTTTACTACAGCTGATTTCCAAGTAATGGTGACCACATGCATATGTTGTAAATGTACTTAAGAGGGACTGAGATATGTTTGCAGTATTTAGTAAATCTTGGAAGTACAGTGTCTAAACCTGCAGGGCAATGCTGAGAATGTGCTGAGGAAAAGTTTTCAAGTCTGGGTTCAATGTAGTAAAATCAGACACAAAAGTTACCTAATTACTGTTGCAGTAAATCTGAACTGGCAATTCCAACATTACTGCCACCATCAGGATACAGGTAACTTGGCTAGGAGTATTTTCACTTGGTCAAAGGAACCAATCTGTGGACAGACACACCCATATTGGGGAATACTGATGACAGTTCATATATGTTTTTAAATTGTTACTTTCATATCTAAGACTAGATTTCAATCATCATCGATGGCAGACAAAGAATGCTATCTTACACGAACATTTTACAGACCTTCACAGGTGCCAAGGATAGAGACTTTGCTCCTCAATGGAAATTTGAAATTGCTGACAGATGGACTTTTAGAGAAGGAAAGCAAGCCAGACTTTTAAAAATCTGGGATACGTATTGAAAACAGAAGGAACTGGAGGTGTGAAAAAATCTGAATACTTGGCCATTGCTTGTGCCCAGATGGAAAAAATAAGCAGCTTGCTTTCATCTCTTTTCTTCATACTGGGTCTCTGAGTAGAAATACATATCTAGACCACCTTCTTTGGCACAAGGGATCCTTGGCCATTACTGGATTTGTAGAAATCATGCAGTTTAGCATATGGAGTGAACAGTCCAGATGCGGTTTGCTAAACAGATGACTAAGAGGTCTCCTGCTTAGCCACACATAAATAAGTTTGTCTGAATGATGAGCAGGGGGAAACCACAATTTCCAAAATGGAGCTATCAGAATGACTTGGGCTTGTGCACCTTGGCTTTCTCCAGACACTTTAGAATAAGGGGAAAAAGGTGGAGTGTAATAGACACATGGAGGCTACTTCTGTACAAATGCATCTCAAAGACCAAGGGAACAGAAGCTGCTGCATTTGGAACTGGTTGGAGGGTGCAACCATGTCACAAGCATGGCTTCCCCAATGCTGAAACAGAGGTTCAGATGCAAACTGGATGATACATCAATAATGAGGCATGAGCAGATATGAGATAAGCCCATCCACTAATGAGCTGGCTATGAGAAAACAGTTATTTGCAAAGGCCCACTTCCAAATTATCAAGGACTTCCAGCAAAGGCAAAAGGAGTGGGTGCCCCCTTGCTTGTTCAGATGCCGCACCATCACCACCAAGTTGTCAGTGTGGATGGCAACAGTACCTCAGCGAAAGGGGTTTTTAGGATGCCTGCAACAACTACCCTCTTTCCAGAATACTGATGTGCAGGGAAGCCCTTGTCTGCATCCATCCACGGGTCATGGACACAGCTCCTGTCTGCATCTATAGGCCTCCCTATAACCTAAAGCAGAAACATTTGTGGCGACCTTCACAGTTGACACAGGAAATTGAAAGGGTCCACCCAGAAAGTGGTTGGAATCCTGCACCCAACAGTAGGTGATCCTTGCACTTCTTTGGTATCTTGACACAGAAGTTTATAGTAACCAACAAATGATTCCATTGTACTCTGGGTGTCCATTGTAATATTCACATGAAAATGGGCATTAGGAAGCATGTAGACCTAACACCTTCATACAAAATTTGTGAGAATACAGTCTATACTGACTGAATTCTGTTCTATGGGAGAAAATCTCAGTAAGACAGCATTATCCGTCATGTACCCAATGAATGCGATGGTCTGCATGTGGATTGACTGGGACTTTAGGTGTTCACCACTATCCCTAGAGACCGAAGCAGAACTAGGACTGGTCATTCAGGTATGAAAAGGCCCCTGGTCCCCCTGCAGTCTGAGATATCCTAAAATAATAACCAAAATCTTGAGGACCACCCTGGAGGGGGTTGGTGCGAGACTAAATGGAATGGTTCAAACATTCAAGTATGGAAAGCCTCTGGTATCATATAGTCCGAGATGTGCTTAAAGCACTGCATTACCCTTGGAGGACATCCTTGGGTGGGGCTGAAGTGAGACCAAATGGAAGGGATTAAAACTGACATCTGCCTCCTATGTAGGAGTAAAAAAAAAATCTCTTCATGACTCCATTACTCCTCTGATATAAAGATAGGCATCTTGGAGCCCCTAGGTGCACATCTGAGCTTCTTCTTGCAGCAACTGAAGGACACATTGCACTGTGACTGTTAAAAATGGCTCTTTTTGGCACAAACTGATAGGTTGCTCAGCTGGAGAGTGAGCCTAGGTGCACTGTTTTCTTGTAAACCAAAAACCACTTGTAGTAAACGCCTAACCTTTGCTAGTCTAGTTGGATCTCTTGTATTGCTCTCTCTCACAAAAGACTTAACACCACTTTTCTTGATGTAGCCTTCGGATGAAACCAGCCTTATGCACGTGATGCTTAAAACAGTTAAGTGTACCTATCATCTACTTGTATTTACCAGTTAATTGTATCTTTATGAATATATTTAATGGATACATATATTTTTTCTTTATGTGGAGCTTTCCTCCTTGGGCCTGCACTGAAAAGGGGGTATATTTCCTGTCAGATTATCTGGTAAACAAATCCAATAAATAAATAAATACAACATACTGGTCTTTCCACTTGTTTTGCGGACATTCTCTTATTCTGTGTACTTCTGACCGTGCAGAGCAGCAGGGTTTGCATGGTCCATAACTTCTCTCTTTGTCACTCTTTGGTAAAGTAGGCATTACATCGTGGTTCTTCCACCAATCAAAGCATCTTGATGGGTGACGGGACCACTGAAGAAGAAAGTCTGGGTGACTGCATGGTCTCCTTCTGTACGAGAAGTTAGATTTGAAGGGGTGTCCAGGGCCCATCCCAGTTCAGCCTAATTCAGTAATAGGACCTTCCCAAAGTTAGGGTCTTCAGTGGGATGGCTCCTCAACCTCATCCAAGTTTGGGGTGGAAGATTCCAGAGGCATGCATAATTGCTTCCTCCTGCACTTGGCATTCATTAGGGCTACTGTACTGGAAGAATCTAAAGCCAGACTAGAAGCCCTAGGCCCCAATGAGCGAATAACAACTGGAATCAGCCTGCCAGTAAAGTACAGTTGTGTACACTTACCATAAATGTAGGAGTGTAGTCACTGTTGCAGTCATCACATTTGGGTTATCTGCCTGCAGGTAGCCCACAGCCAACCTGAATACCAGAGTCTTCGGATTTCTGCGTCGGATGCTGTCTCTTTTTCCATGACGTCAGGTCATCAGGGGTATAAAACATGCAGCCGATGCCATTACATCAGTTTTTCTAGCCCCAGATGTCAGGTGCCCCCACAATAGGAAGCAATTATATGGTATGGTACACCCCCATCAAAAAGCAAATACACCAAAAAAAAAAATACTAAACAAGAAGAAGTCAGGGGAATGCAGGGAGGGTAACCAGGACTGCAACAGCGAACACACTCGAACATCTACATTTATGGTAAATGTACACAACTGTACTATGTTCTTCATGTTTCACTGTTGCAGTCATCACATTTGGGTTGATTCCCAAAGCTAAGGAAGGGAGGAGGAAGTTAAAGAGCATTAGGGTCAGCTATTAAGCCCTGCAAGACTGCACTGGCAAATCCAGCTCTGGATTTAGAAAAGATAGGCATGTAGTAATGCTTAGTGAAGGTATGTACAGAGCTCCAGGTAGCAGCTTCTAGGATGTCCTTGGTAGGGACTCCTCTGAGAAAAGCCGCAGAGGTAGATGCAGCCCTGGTTGAATGTAATCTTATCCCCGGTGGGGTAGGTTTTCCATGGTGCTTGTAGCAGAAATAAATGCAACGGGCTATCCATTTGGAGATGGTTTGCTTTGAAATGGCCTTCCCCTCTGCCCCTGCAGCAAAGCCAACTAGCAGCTGTTCAGATTTTCTGAGAGGCTTAGTCCTGTCCAAGTAAAATCTAAGTTGTCTGTGCATGTCCAGAGAGTGCAGTATTCGTTCACCTTTGTTTTGTGGATTAGGGAAAAAAGTACGCAAATGAATGGACTGATTTAGAGCCACACTAGACACCACCCTGGGCATAAAGGAAGGATTAATCCTGAGGGAAACCCTGTCCGCATGGAAGATAAAAAGAAGTTATGTACTCACCATAATGTTCCATGTGAGTTGTTTATCTAGCCTTTACTCTCACTGATGGGTTCGGAGCTGCTTCTCGGCTCTGACACGGCCTATAGCAAAGCTCAAGGTTTGCCAGTAGCTTGAGACCAAGCCCCTTATCCCATGATGCACTGCTGGAATTATCTCAGATCTTGTTTGCTTCATGTATATAAACCCCTGTAAGGGGAGCACTCCCCAAGAAGGAAGAAGAAGTATTGAACAACCAGGATGATACTAGCCTCTAGGTCAACTGTCAGCCCAGAGGGGGATGGAGGGAGGGACGTGAGAATAAAGGCAAGATAAACAACTCACATGTAACGTTATGGTAAGTACATAACTTCTTTATGTGAAGTTGTTAAATCTCGCCATTTATTCTGACTGATGGGTAGCGTCCCTAGCACCCACAATCCTGGGTGGCTCACGGGAGTACATTTTTCAGGACCATGGAACCAAAAGAAGACCTGTCCCTGGAAGCCTTATCTACTTTGTAATGAGTGATAAAGGTATGAGGCTTAGACCAAGTGGCTGCAGCACAAATGTTGTCAAGGGGCAATTTAGCTTGAAAAGCAGAAGACGTAGAAACAGCTCTGGTTGAATGAGCCTTTGCTTTGTGTGGCAAAGGTATGTTAGCATTTGCATGAACAAATGAGATACAATCCGATAACCATTTTGAAAGGGTTGTCTTAGCCACTGGTCTACCTTTTCTGGCTTCTGGCCTCCGAAAAGGATACGAAGACTTGATCTGATTTTCTAACATCCTTAGTTCTATCAAGATAAAATCTGAGCTGTCTGTGTACGTCAAGTTTGTGCAGCATGTATTCCAGTTTGTTGGAATGGTTGGGAAAAAAGACTGGCAACTCAATGACCTGATTGATATTGGACTCGGAACAGACTTTAGGCAAAAAGGAGGGGTTTGTTCTGAGAGATACTCTATCAGCATGGAAAATCATGTAATGTGGTCTGACAGATAATGCTTGAAGTTCTGACACTCTGTGGGCAGAACTAATGGCCACTAGAAAAATAGTTTTCCAGGACACAAATTTGAGATCACAAGATGATGCTGGTTCGAAGGGGGGAAGAATTATTTGAGACAGCATACAATTCAAATTCCAGGGAGTATAAGGGATTTTAACAGGAGGTCTCATGTGAAAAACACCTTTAAGAAAAACCTTAGATAACTTATGGGTCATAACATTTAATCCATGGTGGAAATTTGATATGGCGGCTAACTGAACCCGAACTGTGGCAGCTGCTGCTCCTTCCTTAAAAATCATTGTCAAAAACTCTAAAATGGACGACAGAGGAGCTCGGAAAGGGTCAATTTTTTTTTTTTACTGGCCCAGACTGAGAACGTTTTCCACTTAACTGTGATATAGTTTTCTGGTGGGTGGCTTATGAGAAGACAATAGAATTTGTCTTGTGTCATCTGAGAGTGAATGAAGCCTGGCTATTTGGGAAAGTGGATCAGCCAAGCAATCAGCTTTAGAGACTGCAATGAAGGATGGAGGCCCCCTGACGGGTGTGTCAGGAGGTCTGGAACTGGGTCCAGGATCCATGGATCCTCCAGCAGATGATGGTGAAGGAAAGGGAACCAAATCTGTCGAGGCCAATTGGGGGGCTATGAGGATAACAGTCCTTCCCAGTGATTTTGCTTTCTGTAAAAACCTGGGTATCAATGGAATAGGTGGGAATGCATATAGGAGACCCAGAGGCCAATCGTGTACGAGTGCGTCTCTCGGGGATGTCCTGGAGGTGGTATCAAGGCAAAGTTGCTTCTGCATTTGGTTCTGATGTGACTGGCAAAGAGACTAATAATAGTAGAGGGCATTATTACAATGTGTTTATTCTCTTGTATATTAAAGTTTACACATGTGAATTCACTGAGTTATTTTAGATGTTTTTAAACATATATTAAATTGTATGACAAATTATTTATATGTTCTTAAATATTCAGTAGGTTTCCTATTTATAACAGAGTATCACAACCAGTTTTTTAATGTCTACTAATGTATTTATTCACTTAATGTATATTCTGAGCGTTTCTATTGGCTGATTTAAATGTTAGTGGAGTATATAAATGTTTAATGGAATGAACTTGCATTATCTGATGAAGTTGTGGACGAAAACGTATGGTGATTTACTTCAGCGTTTGTGTATTTGAGTGAACTGTTCGGCTTATTAAACACTGTGTGCCTATCTAGCAGTGGTTCAGGGTGCTTTGTTTGGCTGACTGGCAAAGAGGTCGCAGCAAGGCTAGCCCCATTTGCGAAAAATCAAGTCCGCAACGTGTTTGTTGAGAGACCACTCACGAGGCAACAGGATCGCCCTGCTTAGCTTGTCCGCTATCACGTTGGATTTCCCCAGGATGTGCGTTGCTAACAGAAAACGCTGGGATGACACAGCCCATTGCCATACCCTGATGGCTTCTCAACAAAGGGGGTAAGACTTGGTTCTGCCCTGTTTGTTCATGTACCAGACCACTGACATGTTATCTGTCTGAACTGCAATTGTCCCTAGAGGAAGGGAGTCCTGGAAGTACTGCAATGCCAGAAGTACTACTCTCAACTCCAGAACATTGATATGCAGATGTGACTCTTGATCCGTCCATGTGCCTTGGGCAGTCTTTCCCTGAAAATGCCCACCCCCCACCCTATCAGGGAAGCGTCCGTGGCCACAGTGGCTACTGGCGGGGGGGCACAAAGGGTCTTCCTATTGTGACACGAAGCAACGCCAACTACCACCAAAGGTCTCTCTTGCAAGAATTTGTGATGAGAATCATATGGTTCATTGGTAACTTCTGGTAAGACCATTGAGCGAACAGGAGCCATTGAAGAATTCGCATATGCATCCTTGCGAGTGGAATGGCTAGAATTGCTGCTGCCATCAAACCTAGTACCTTCAAGACCTCTGCGGCTGTAGCTCTGTTCTTTGACATCAATGAGTTGGACGTGTTGGTGAAGAAGTGAGACCCTTTCGACTGGAAGACGTATGGTGGTGGTTGAGGTATCTAACTCTGCCCCTATAAAGACGGTATGCTGCGATGGCAACAAGGCAGATTTTTCGAAGTTGACTGTAATACCTAAGTGGTGGCAGAGTGTCAGAGTAGATTGTATTGCCTGAATCAATTGATGCCTGGTGGTAGCGGTGAGGAGTCAATCGTCTAGATATGGAAACACCTGGAATCCTAGATGCCTCAGGTGAGCTGTGACCACTGCCATGCATTTGGTGAACACTCTGGGGGTTGTAGTAAGACCAAGGGGCAGGGCCCAAAACTGGTAGTGACTGGCTCCCAGCCGGAAACGCATGTGATCTCTGGAGCATCTGTTCATCTTTATGTGGTAATACGCGTCCTTGAGATCGATTGAGCACATCCAATTGCCTTTCCCTAGAAAGGGAAGAATAGCCTGAAGCATGACCATTCGGACCTTCTCTTTTTTTTACAAATTGGTTGAGTCTGCTGAGGTCCAAGATAGGTCTCCAGACCCCTGTTTTCTTTGGAACCAAAAAGAATCTTGAGTAAGTTCCGAATCCAACTTGGTCTGCTGGGACTGGCTGGATGACTCTTTTTCTAGCAACTTGCGGACCTCTATGGTTGCTTGTTCCCTGAGACTGGGTGGAACATCCAGGATTCTGTTTACAGGAGTGGGTTGGGAAGAGAATGGTATGAAATACCCTCTGGAAATGATGCTTTGTACCCAGGTATCGGACGTTATGTTTAGCCAGGCTTCTGGGTACAAAAATAAGCGACCCCCGGACTGCCTCCAGAGCCGGACAGCTGGGTCTCCTTTCAGGAGCGCTGGTAGGGCTGCCCAGAGTACTGGCCTCTGTCACCCTGCTGTTGTGGACCCCCCCCCCGCCTCGCGGGCAGCATCTTCCATTATAACCCCCTCCTCTGCCTCTAGAAGGGGTTTCTCCACATGTGTCCTGAAAGGCTCCCTGTGCCTTTCGGAACCACATTTTTCCGCCCTTAGGACCCTTAGGATAGGTCTGAGTAGGGGAAGAAAAACAGACTCCAACGGCAGGTAGAGTCTTGGCTTCCTGCTCACACCTGGTTAGAGTTTCCTTTACTTTGGGCCATCAAATGGGGTGTTGATAAAGGAAGACTTGAAATGCTCTGCAAAGGAACAGAGACGCATCCAGTCTTGTCTATGCAGAGCAATGCCTGAACTAGCGGCTCTACTCGAACCATCAACTGCATAAGATATGAGGTGCAAGGATGAGTTCACAATCGAGTTTAGGGTAGCGAGCTGTGTGTTAACTTTGTCGGCAACCCCTGCAGCTACTGTACCCTGGAGAGTATCTCCTAGCTCTTTCAGGAGATCTGTTTGCAGTCTTGTAAAATGGGTTAAATAGTTCAGTGATCGAAGGAAAAAAGTTGCTGAACTAAACATGCACTTCCCATATCTATCTATGATCCTAGAATCTCTGTTAGGAGGATGGCTAGATGAGGATGTCTTAGACGTTTCCTTTTTGGTAGCTGCAGCCACCACCATGGCATCAACAGGCACTCTCTTAGTTAAAAAGGCTTTGTTCACTAGGGCAGAGATGAACTTATTTGGCTTCCGAGGGACAGGTTCCATGGCCTCCGGAGACTCTCACGCCTTATGAGAGATCAGCTCCATGAGCTCATCGTAAGGTGGAGACACCCAAGAAGTGGAAGGTTGAGAACTGAAAGCATTCAAGAGCACTGACTCATCTTCAGTAGGGCTTTTGGACTGCCAACCGCCCCTCTGATTAAGGATCTCTAATATCTCCACAAAGGAGATATCCTCAGAGGGGGATCAAGTGGACCCTTCTGACTCATCCAAGTCAGTATCAGATATCAAAGACTCCTGTGGGGAATCCAAGTGCCTCCTCTTGCACAGTCTCTTCCTGGGTACCTCCTCAGTGGGGGGATCTGGGGAGGTCTCAGAAGAGCAGGGGGTGCCCTGTGGGGCTACTTGAGGCTCAGGGTCTCTACGCTTAGATGGACCGGTAGAAGCAGGAGCGGACACAGGCACTTGAGGGGAGGAGGAAGCCAGAGCGGATGCTGATGATGTCCTTGGAGACAGGACTCTTCTCATGGCATCGAACGCACCATGGCTCTGATGAGAAGGGGTAGACTGCTCCGAAGGGATTGTTCGATCCTCCCGCACAGAGGCCATGGGCTCAGAGCCCAAGGCAGGAGCCGAGCTCATCCGAGCCAAAGCCCCGAGAGGAAGAGTAGGCACCGACAAATTGGTACGACTATCCTCCCCGGACCAGACAGGAGAGTGTCGGCTCCTAGAATCCCCGGTCGGCGCCGAGGATGTCCGAGTAGATGGAACCGATAACACCAGTGCAGGTCTCTGCTCCACAGGCTCAACAGCTATCAGGTCAGGCTCCTTCAGCTCCGAAAAGTCCAGTACGGCTCAGAGGAGTAGTCAAGTCTGGGTTAATGGTCTTCGGCTCCGACGAAGGCATCGGAGCAGACAACAATTTAGCAAGGTCTGGTGCCCATAGAAGCTTCTGCACTAGCCGGTCCATATCCATATCTGAGAGGCTGACAGAAGAATTCGAGGAGTGCACTGACTGGAGCAGAGGAGATGAGGGAAATGCAGAGACCGGCTCCAAAACTGTGAGCTGGCTCCGAACAGAAGGGACACTCTGTTCCGAGGACAGTGGAACCAATGACCCTACACCCTCCATTTTTTTAGTCTTTTTGGATGATTTCGAGTCACCTGAGGATTTGGAAGATATTGAGGATCTACTAGCACCATCCTGGTCATGCAGCGCTTCGGAGAAAGGGTGCTGAAGTAAACCAGTCTACTAATTTTCTCCATCTCTCCAAAAGTATCCTAGAGGAGAAGGAGTGACATATAGTGCAAGAGTCTTGGAGGTGTTTAGCCCCCAGACAATAAACACATTGAACATGCCCGTCTGTGACAGACATTTTTTGTCCACAATCCGGACATTTCTTGAAGCCAGATTTTGGATGAGGCTTCTCTTTCTCATCAGACATTTCTATATCAGATTAAACAATTCTAAAGAATTAAACAACACACTTAGAATTACCTACCAAAGTAGAATTACCTACCGAAGTACACCTAGGATTAAATACAAGGCCAACTCTTAGACCCAACACTATAGAAAAACAGAAGCCAACACAGGGCACTAATCTAAAACTAAGTCTAAGTCTAAAACTCTAGAGATTTTATATATATATATATATATATACTATCCTATCAAGAAGTGAAGAAAAAAAGTTTTTAAACTTGCAAATAGAAGAATCTATCGATTAATAATGGTCCGAGCTACCTGGAACACAGAGATCTGTGCTGTGGCAAACTAGATCGGAGGTAATTCCAGCAGTGCATCATGGGATAAGGGGCTTGGTCTCGAACTACTGGCAACAATTTACAGTACACAATTTCCCAGGTAAAAGACAGGGCACCCACTTTTCAAGCTTGACTGTGGGGAGTTCTTGTGCAGAATTTGTTTAATTGGTAGTTCTGAGGGGAGGCAAACAGGTCTACCTCTGCAGTCTCCCATTTGTTCCTCAAGAGGTTGAATATTTTGGGTTCTAGTTTCTATTCGTGTAGGTCCATGAGATTTCTGCTTAAATCGTCTGCCAGTGAATTTAGTTTGCCTGGCAGGAATTGAGCTTGTAGGTGTACTTGGTAGCTCAAGGCTGTGTTCCACAGAGGAATGGCTAGTCTGCAGAGAGGGTACGAGTGGGTTCCCCCTACTTATTTATGTACCACATAACTGTGGTATTGTCTGTCTTTACCAACAGCTGTCCTGGAAGAATACGGTCTTTGAAGGCTGTCAGAGCATTCTGCACAGCTAGCATTTCTTTTTGACTGATATGGAGGTGCATCTGTCTCGGGTTCCATTTGCCCTGAATGCACTGCCCTGCCATGTGAGCTCCCCATGCATAGTCTGATGCGTCTGCTGTTAGGGTTTGGGCAGCAGAGGGTAGAGTGAAAGGGAGTCCCTTGTTGTGGCAGCAGGCCTCTGCCCACCAAAGGAACTCTGTCTTGATACAAGGAATGATAGAAATCATTGTTTCCAGGTCCTGAGAATGTTGACACCATAGGCTTTTTAGATACCATTGGAGTTTCCTCATATGCACTCTTGCATATGGAATTAGTAGAATGCAAGAGGCCATGAACCCCAGGGCTTGCAGTATTTTCCTTGCAGATAGCTGGGGTTTTGTGGCCAAAAGTTTGAAGTAGGTTGTCGAATAGACTTGTTTCTCCAGAGTGAGGAATGCCATCTGGGAAGTTGTGTTCAAGCTTGCTCCCAGGAATATAATCTGTTGGCAGAGTACTAGGTGAGATTTATTTTCATTGATGGTGTACCCCAGAGAGGTTAGAAGTTTCTTTACGAATGCCAGGTGTTATAATAGCAAGTCCTGGCTTTCTGCCTGAATCAGACAATTGTCCAAGTATGGGTACATTTGAATATTTCTCTGTCTGCAAAGTGCAATGGCTGGAGCTAGACACTTTGTGAACACCCTGGGCGCAGTAAATAAGCCAAAGGAAGTGCAGAGCACTGATAGTGCATGGAGCCTGCCCTGAAGCGTAGGTATTTCCTGCAAGATTCCCTTGTTGGGATGTGCAAGTAAGTTCCTTTAATTCTACGGTTGCCAGCCAGGCATCCTTAGCTAACATAGGAAGAAACTGTTGAAGAGTTAGCATTTTGAATTTTGGAACTACCAGAAAGGTGTTGAGAATAGAGAGGTCCAGGATAGGACGCCAAGAGTTGTCTTTTCTGGGTATTAGAAAAAGTCTTGAATAAAAACCCTGTCCCCTTTGATCTGCTGGGACAGGCCGAATAGCCCTGATACTGAGAAGAGAGGGAACCTGCTGTTGGGCCTCTGCCCACTGATTTAGGGGCAGGCTGGCCAACCATTTGGGGTTGGTAGTGTGTGGAAGTGGAATCTGTATCCTTGGGAGACTATGTTCAAAACCCATTTGTCCTGGGTAATGAGTTCCCAGTTTTTTGCATGCAGGGCGAGCTTTCCTCCTAAGGGAGCAGGTAGCTGAGCAGGGCTTGGAAGGGTTAAGGTTAAGTCATTGTGCCATTTTTCCGTAGGGAGGTGGCTTACTACTCCCCTGCTTTGGAAGTGGGAGCCACCCACTGCTTATGTCTGTGCATAGCCTGAGACTGTAGTCTAGGTGGTCTGCTGTTCCTGCGTTTCGACTGAGAAGGCCTGGAAGGGACTGGAAAGGACCAGTTATTTGAAGGCCAATGCCTACTGAATATGGGAGGCTGTACTTGTAGAAAATCTTTAGCAGTTTGCATACATCTAGATTTTTCCTCCATCCTTTTGAGGACTTCTTCTGCTTTGTTGCCAAAAAGGTGGCCTTGGTTTAAGGGAGCATCCAGTAATTTAGCTTTAACATGATCTGGCAAGTTTTGTTCCTTAAACCAAGCATGCCTTCTAAGTGCAGACCCAGTGACAGCAGCCCTGAAAGATGCTTGTAAAGTGTCAAAACCACACTGCAAGTATGTTTACCTTGTTCTGCAGAATACATTAAATCTTGCAACTCTTTGTGTTCAGCACAGTCAGGAATGAACATCATTTTCTGTTTAAGTAGTCCCATAATATGCTGCTGATACTTTAACATATGAAACTGGCAATTTAAAGCCCTAATGGCCAACGTAGCAGATGTGTATACCTTCTTACCCCATCTGTCTAGGGCTCTAGAATCTCTATCAGAAGGGGTAGGACTTCTGGCAGCAGTAGCCTTAAAGCCTTTTGGTCCTTCGGAAATGATCTCTGGATCCACAGAAGGATTCTTGAAGAGGAACTTGTGAGAGTCAGGTACTC
The DNA here is from genome assembly GCF_019279795.1 of Protopterus annectens. NCBI lineage: Eukaryota > Metazoa > Chordata > Ceratodontiformes > Protopteridae > Protopterus > Protopterus annectens. Next base: position 495,159,757 of record NC_056742.1, read on the forward strand.
TGTAGTACCTGTCAGGTTTTCTGGGAGCTGGAGGTAAAGTGGCTGGGGTAAGGCTAGATTTCAAGAAAGCATCATCTACAATGTCCAGAACAGGAGGGATAGCTAAAGGCCCACAATCTCCCACAAATGCCTTCTCTATCATCTCTGTAACCTTCACATCTCACCTAAAACTCTTTCCTGGTTCTCCAGCTACCTATCAGACAGATCTCAGGCTGTCAAATGGAAAAACTCTACCTCTTCCTTCTTATCCACCCCCACTGGTGTCCCACAGGGATCCATCCTCGGACCTATGCTATTTAACATCTTCAACAATAACTTTCACACTGCTATTCCTGATACCAAAATCATTCAATATGCGGATGACTCAACCCTAGTCTGTTCTGCCTCAAGCCTCCCTGAATTGCTGTCAAAAACCCAACTACTTTCTCAAAAACTGAAAACTGGATGCAACAAAACCACCTCTCTCTTAATGCAAACAAATCCAAGATTCTTATATTCCCACCAACTAAGAATCACTCCTTCAATAAAAATGACTTCAAAATCCTTAGCCAGACAAACACACCTATAGAAGTCGTACCCTCGGCTAAACTACTTGGCATAATAGTTGATGAAGACCTAAAGTTCGATATACATGCACAACAAAACATAAAACTCCACCAAAAGCTAGATCTGTTATACAGGAACAATCACTTTCTCTCCAACACAACTAGGCTCACTCTGGCCTCTACTTTTCTTTTTCCTTCCTTACTATATGATGCTCCTGTCCTAACCAACCTGTCCTCCATGGTGCTCCTCTCCTAACCAACCTGTCTTCATCTACTATCTCAAATCATTTCCTTATTATATGGTGCTCCTCTGCTAACCAACCTGTCTTCCTCTACTACCTCAAAACTAGAAAGCTGCTACAATAAAATCTCTAAATTTGCCTCCAAATCCAAAAATTCCACTCATCACTGCCTTACCCTACTAGCCCTGAACTGGCTAGAACTACCAAGCTATCTAGATTACCTACAACTCTCTATAGTACACACACTCGTTTTTCAGCCTACAAAATGCCCCGCCTAACTAATATCCTTCCACCTTGTATTCCCAATAGAGCCCTTAGATCTGAGCATCAGAACTTAATTGCTATCCATAAACATCCTGCTGGCCAACTGCTCCTTTCCTATGCTCTTGGCAAAAAATGAAATTCCCTTCCTTCCTCACTAAGAACCACCCCAAACTCTGAAAATTTCAAGGCCCCGCTTTATAAACACCTGTCTACCAGATGCAAATGCTCCTGCCTCCTCCTTACTTAATCTTTGATCACTTCAAGCATGAGTCTCCTCATACTGACACACAAGCCCTATATTCCTCCTACACACATATTCTTCCAGCTCTATCAAACTGCCCTGAAATCTCCTGCAGCTTTATCCCTCTACTCAATTCTTCTACTCCTACAGCTCTACTTGCTCAACAAAACTTGTAAATATTGTAAATACAGAGTATATTGTAAATACAGAGTATATTGTAAAGAGTATATTGTAAATACAGAGTATATTGTAAATACAGAGTATAAATATAGAGTATATTGTAAATACAGAGTATATTGTAAATACAGAGCATTCCTTTCTTCTCCAATACATGCACATAAAGCACCTCCACTATATCTCAATTCCTGTAACTTCTCAATACATGCAAATATCTATACAACCTTAAAAAAGAAGTTATGTACTTACCATAACGTTCCATGTGAGTTGTTTATCTCGCCTTTATTCTCAGTGATGGGTTCGGAGCCGATCCTCGGCTCCGACATGGCCAATAGCAAAGCTCAAGGTTTGCCAGTAGCTCGAGACCAAGCCCCTTATCCCACAATGCACTGCTGGAATTACCTCAGATCTTGCTTGCTGCGAGTAAAAATATATATACTCTTTTATTTATTTCTACAAGGAAGCAATTCCTGAAGGGTAAGAAGAAATATTGAATAACCAGGATGGTACTAGCCTCTAAGTCAACAGTCAGCCAGGAGGGGGAAGGAGGGAGGGACGTGAGAATAAAGGTGAGATAAACAACTCACATGGAACGTTATGGTAAGTACATAACTTATTTATGTGAAGTTGTTAAATCTCACCATTTATTATCACTGATGGGTAGCGTCCCTAGCACCCTCAACCTTGGGTGGCTCATGGAAGTATGTTCTTCAGTACCTTGGAACCAAAGGAAGACCTGTCCCTGGAAGCCTTATCTACTTTGTAATGTGTGATAAAGGTATGAGGGTTAGACCAAGTGGCTGCAGGGCAAATATTGTCAAGGGGCAATTTAGCTTGAAAGGCAGAAGACGTAGAAACGACTCTGGTAGAATGAGCCTTAGGTTTGCGTGACAATGGCAAGTTTGCATTCGCATACACAAACGATATACAATCCGATAACCATTTAGATAAAGTTGTTTTAGCCACTGGATTACCTTTTCTGGCTTCTGAGAAGGATATAAAATGTTGATCTGATTTTCTAATATCCTTAGTTCTGTCAAGATAAAATCTGAGCTGTCTGTGTACATCAAGTTTGTGCAGCATGTATTCCAGTTTGCTAGAGTTGTTGGGAAAAAAGACTGGCAGCTCAATGACCTGATTGATATTTGATTATGAGGGGTTTGTTCTGAGAGATACTCTATCAGCATGGAAAATCATGTAATGTGATCTGACAGATGATGCTTGAAGTTCTGACACGCTGCGGGCAGAAGTAATGGCCACTAGAAAAATAGTTTTCCAGGATAAATATTTGAGATCACAAGAAGATGCTGGTTCAAAAGGGGGAAGAATAATTTCAGACAGCATAAAGTTCAAATTCCAAGGAGAATAGGGAATTTTGACAGGAGGACTCATGTGAAGAACACCTTTAAGAAAAGTTTTAGAGAACTTATGGCCCATAACATCTGAGCCACCAAATCCAAGGTGGAAATTTGAGATGGCAGCTAACTGGACTCGAACTGTAGCAGCTGCTGCCCCTTCCTTAAAAACTTTGTCAAGAATTCTAAAATGGACAACAGCGGAGCTCGGAAAGGGTCAATTTTCTGCGTGTTGGCCCAAATTGAGAACCTTTTCCACTTACTGCCGTATAATTTCCTGGTGGATGGCTTGTGAGAAGACAAGAGAATTTGTCTTGTATCTTCTGAAATTGAATGAAGCCTGGCCATTAGGGGAAGTGGATTAGTCAAGCAGTCAGTTTCAGGGACTGCAGTGAAGGATGGAGGTCTCTTGATGGATGCGTCAGAAGGTCCGGAACTGGGTCCAGGATCCATGGATCTTCCAACAGATGATGGTGGAGAAACGGGAACCAAATCTGTCTAGGCCAGTAGGGGGCTATGAGGATAACGGTTCTTCCCAGCGATTTTGCTTTCTGTAAAAATCTGGGTATCAATGGGAAGGGTGGGAATGCATAAAGGAGACCCGGGGGCCAATCGTGTAAGAGTGCATCTCTCGGGGATGGAGGTGGTATTAGGGCAAGGTAGCTTCTGCATTTTGAATTGATGTGGCTGGCAAAGAGGTCGCAGCAAGGCTGGCCCCATTTGCGGAAAATCAACTTCGCAACCTGTTGTTTGAGAGACCACTTGTGAGGGAGCAATATTGCCCTGCTTAGCTTGTCCGCTATCACGGTGGATTTCCCCAGGATGTGCATTGCTAACAGAAAACGCTGGGATGACACAGCCCATTGCCAGACCCTGAGGGCTTCTCAACAAAGGGGGTAAGACTTGGTTCCACCTTGCTTGTTCAAGTACCAGACTACTGACATGTTGTCCGTCTGAATTGCAATAGTTCCTAGAGGAAGAGAGTCCTGAAAATACTGCAACGCCAGAAGTACTGCTCTCAACTCTAAAACATTAATGTGCAGATGTGACTCTTGATCCGTCCATGTGCCTTGGGCAGTCTTTCCCTGAAAATGCCCCCCCCCACCCTATCAGGGAAGCGTCTGTGGTCACAGTGGCTACTGGGGGGGGGGGACAGAGGGTCTTCCGATTGTGATATTAAGAGACGTCAACCACCACCGAAGGTCTCTCTTGCAAGAATCTATGATGAGAATCGTGGTGCATTGGTAGTTTCTGGTAAGACCACTGAGCAAAGAGCAGCCATTGAAGAATTCGATTATGCATCCTTGCTAGTGTTATAGCCAGGATTGATGCCGCCATCAAACCTAGCACCTTCAAGACCTCTGCTGCTGTAGCTTTGTTCTTTGACACCAGTGAGCTGACGTGTTGGCAGAGAAGTGAGACTCTTTCGAATGGAAGACATAGAGTGGTAGTTGAGGTATCTAACTCTGCTCCTATAAAAACAGTATGCTGCGATGGAGATAAGGCAGACTTTTTGTAAGTAGATTGCAATGCCTAATTGATGGCAGAGTGTCAGAGTGTATTGTGTTGCCTGAGTCAATTGATGCCTGGTGGTAGCGGTGAGGAGCCAATCGTCTAGGTATGGAAACAACTGGAATCACCACTGCCATGCATTTGGTGAACACTCTGGGGGCTGTAGTGAGACCAAAGGGCAGGGCTCGAAACTGGTAATGGTTGGCTCCCAGCCAGAAACGCAGGTGATCTCTGGAGCATCTGTTCATCTTTATGTGATAGTACGCATCCTTGAAATCTATGGAGCACATCCAATCTCCTTTCCCTAGGAAGGGAAGAATGGACTAAAGCATGTCCATTCAGAACTTCTCTTTCTTTATGAACTGGTTGAGTCTGCTGAGGTCCAAGATAGGTCTCCAGCCCCCTGTTTTCTTTGGTACCAAAAAGAATCTTAAGTAAGTTCCGAATCCAACTTGGTCTGCTGGGACTGGTTGGATGACTCTTTTTTTCCTAGCAATCTGTGGACCTCTACGATTGCTTGTTCCCTGAGATTGGGTGGAATATCTGGAATTCTGTTTACAGGAATGGAAGGGGTAGAGAACGGATATCCTCTGGAAATGATGCTTTGTACCCATGTATCTGATGTTATGTTTAGCCAGGCTTCTGGATACAAAGACAAGTGACCCCTGACTGCCTCCAGAGCCAAACAGCCTGGCCCCATTTCAGGGGCGCTGGTAGGGTTGACCAGAGAACTGACCCCTGTCACCCTGTTGCTGCAGACCCCCTCTGCCGCGGGGGCGGTGTCTTCCGTTATAACCCCCTCCTCTGCCTCTAGAGGGGGTTTCTCCACGTGTATCCTGAAAGGCTCCCTGTGCTTTTCAGAACCACATTTTCCTTCCCCTATGGCCCTTGGGGTAGGGCTGAGTAGGGGTAGAAAAACGGACTCCAACGGCAGATAAGGTCTTGCCTTCCTGCTCACACCTGGTTAAAGTTTCCTTTACTTTAGGCCCAAACAGTGATGCGCCATGGAATGGTGTGTTGATAAAGGAAGACAAAGGGTTCCACAAAGGAAGAGAGACGCATCCAGGCTTGTCTTCGGAGAGCAATGCCCGAACTAGTGGCTCTACTCGAACCATCAGCTGCATAAGATATGAGATGCATGGACGAGTTTACAACTGAGTTTAGGGTAGCGAGCTGGGCATTGATGTCGGCCACTCCTGCAGCTACCGTACCCTGGAGAGTATCTCCTAGCTCTTTCAGGAGATCTCTTTGTAGTCTTGTAAAATGGGTTAAGTAGTTCAGTGATCGCAGAGAAAAAGTTGGTGAACTAAACATGTGTATCCCATATCTATCCATGATCCTAGAATCTCTGTTAGGTGGATGCATAGATGCGGATGTTTCAGACACTTCCTTTTTGGTGGCTGCAGCTACCACCATGGCATCAACAGGCACTCCCTTGGTCAAAAACAGCTTGTCCACTGGGGCAGACATGAATTTATTTGGCTTGCGAGGGACAGGTTCCATGGCCTCCGGTGACTCCCATGCCTTACGAGAGATCAGTTCCATGAGCTCGTCATAAGGCAGAGACACCCATGAAGTGGAAGGTTGAGACCCAAATGCCTTCAAGAGCATGGACTCATCCTCAGTAGGGGTCTTGGACTGCCAATCGCCCCTCTGACAAATGATCTCTACTATCTCTGCAAAGGAAATATTCTCAGAGGGGGATCGAGGGGACCTTTCTGACTCATCCAAGTCCATGTCAGATGTCAAAGACTCCTGTGGGGAGTATAAGTGCCTCCTCTTGCACAGTCTCTTCCTGGGCACCTCCTCAGTGGGGGGATCTGGGGAGGTCTCAGAAGAGCAGGGGATGCCCTGTGGGGGTACTTGAGGCTCAGGGTTTCTATGCTTAGGGGGACCGGTAGACAAAGAAGCAGACACAGGAGCTTGAGGGGAGAGGGAAGGCCGAACCAATGCTGACGTTGTCTTTGGAGACAGGACTCTCCTCATAGCATCGAAGGCGCCATGGCTCCGACGAGGAGGAGGAGTAGATGGACCCGAAAGGACGGTCCGATCCTCCCGCACCGAAACCATGGGCTCCGAGCTCGAGGTAGGAGCCGAGCTCATCCGAGCACAAGCGCCGAGAGGAAGAGTCGGCACCGACAAATCGCTCATCCGATCACAAGCGCCGAGAGGAAGAGTCGGCACCGACAAATCGGTCCAACTATCCTCCCCAGACCCGATGGGAGAGCGTCAGCTCCTAGAGTCCTTGGTCGGCACCGAGGACATCCGAGTTGATGAAGCCGATAACACCGGTGCGGGTATCGGCTCCAATGGTTTGACAATCATCGGTTCGGGTTCCTTCAGCTCCGAGGGTCCAGTATGGCTTGGAGGAGGAGTAGACAAATCCGGTTCAATGGTCGGGGCCAACAACAATTTGGCAAGTCCTGGTGCCTGTAAAAGCTTCTGCACTAGCCGATCCATATCCAAATCTAAAAGGCTGACTGAGGACTTAGATGAATGCACCGAAGGTGCTGACTGGAGCAGAGGAGAAGAGGGGACCTCAGAGACCAGCTCCAATACTGGGAGCTGGCTCCGAATCAAAGGGACACTCGGTTCCGAGGTCTGTGGAACCGATGACCCTCCCTCTGAAGTTTTTGCCTTTTTTGCCACTTTGGGGTCCGAAGATTTTGTAGATTTGGAGGATTTGGAACACATGCTAGTACCTTCATGGCTACTCAACACCTCAGAAAAGGAATGCTGCAGTAATCCCATGTCAGTTAGCTTCCTCCTTCTCTCCAAGAGGACTCTTGAAGAAAAGGAATGGCAAATACTGCAAGTGTCTTGGAGGTGTTTAGCCCCCAGACAGTAAACACATTGAATGTGTCCGTCAGTGACGGACATTTTCTGCCCACAATCTGGGCATTTCTTGAATCCCGATTTAGGATGGGACTTTTCCTTGTCATCCGACATAGTAAACAGTAGAAAACAAAAACCAGTATATTGAAACTAATACAGTGAAGTCCTCACTTTCCTTGTAAAGACCCACACTAACTAAGGAAAGCAATTAAGCCCAAACCGGGCACTATCTATGACAGTTAAACTATAAATTTACAAATACAGGGCTAAACAGGCCCACTGAGAAAAACCCTGACTATAAGAAAAAAGAGATTATTAACTCTAAATAGGGGTTGGGAGGGTGGCCTGGTGGTTAAGGTGGTTGCCTTACAAACACAAGTTGCAGGGTTTGAGTCTCACAAGGGATAACTGGCTAGGCTTAAAAAATGGCTCGCAAGGGCAGTTAGCTTAGTACTAATCTATGAACCTATGAACTAAGCCAAAGGGCACTAGATATCAGAAACTACTGATTCTATTATTAAAATTTTTAACACTAACACTCAAGCTATCTATATGAAAATATCTAAGAGAAAAGGAAAATGTTTTATCAAAACTTGCTATTTTTTCTCACAAATGGTCTGAGCTAGCTGGATCACCAAGATCTCTCTTGCCGTGGCAAACTAGATCTGAGGTAATTTCAGCAGTGCATTGTGGGATAAGGGGCTTAGTCTTGAGCTACTGGCAAACCTTGAGCTTTGCTATCAGCCGTGTCGGAGCCGAGGATCGGCTCCGAACCCATCAGTGAGAATAAACGGCGAGATTTAACAACTTCACATCACTCAGTTCAAAGAGTTGCAAAGAATTACTGCTTACCTATACTAATGTAAAAAGCTTAATTCTAATCAGTTCTATAAGAATTATAATCTGGTACTGTCTTGTATTCCTTGTAATCGTATTTGTAAACTGTTTAATTCATTCTAAAGCCTTGCTTGTGTTTCTTGTAAATCCTGTATGTAATCTGATTTAATGCATTCTCGGAGTTTTTCTCCCCAGGCCTCCAATGAAAATGGGCCATATTGACCCAGTGGACTTCCCCGGCAATCAAACTGGAATAAATAAATAAAGGCCTGTGTTGCGGCAGGAGTAAGAATTCCCTAAGTCTCTTTTTGGACTCAGAGTAATCCTGGCTTTCCAAGTGGAAATGCTCCCTAAGAGTATGCAAGGTTTCACCAAAAGAAAAATCTTCTGGAGGGGAAGCAGAGGGAATGGAATCCCCTGCATCAGAATCCTCATAAGTAGATAAGGGCAAATCCTGCTAATCAGGAGCAGAAATATCAGATTCCTGATCAGAAGAATCGGAAAGAATCAGTTCTAGGCCTCTTAGAGGGGGAAGGCTGGCTTCCCCTAATTAAGGTAATAAGGTCTTCAGCCATTCTAAGCATTTGTTTTTAAGGCATATGGGCCTGAGCCTGCGGTTTGGTCGTCAGTTTTCTAGGCGTAGAGCGAGTTTTTGTCCTGGATGAAAGTGATGACGTCAGTTTAATACGAATGTCTGTAGGCCTGAATACACCCTCAGAAGCTGGTGCCTGCACAGCGGCTCCGGACCCATCCAAGGTAGAGACATCCGCAGGTTCTATAGTCGAAGCATCTCGCGGCATACCGGACTCTGAATGGGTCTCCGTAGAGGCCTGCGAATGTGAAGTAGCGGGTATCAGGGGCTGCAAAAGCGCCTCATTGAGTACCGGCGAACTGGCGACTAGCTTAACGGAAGCATCGTCGGCAGTTCTGGACCTATGTGGTCTGTCTCTGTCTTTATCCTTGCATTTTTTCAGAAGATCGGTAGTTGGATGGCTTAACGAAGCCATTTCGGAGTACAAAGAACGAGTACAAAAGTAATTGGCTGCAAAAATTGCCCGATGACGTATAGTTCGGACGTTAAACAAGGCACAAAACCAACAGCGAGGAACGTCGTGGTCTGGGCCTAAAGAGGGGATGCAGTACAAATGAAAATCTCTATGAGGTATTTGCTTTCCACAGGTAAGGCTATTGTTAATTTTTAATGACATCGGTTAGAGCAAGAAAAAGGATCCCCAACAGGGTATTTATCTTTTTTGAAGACTCTGGGTCTGAATCTTGTAAACGAAAATTTCAGGAGACGGCCGACCGGCACTTGCAAACGGCTTCTGTTTCGGGCACCGCACAGCAAGAAAGACTGATGTAATGGCATTGGCTGCATGTTTTATACCCATGACGACCTGACGTCATGGAAGAAGAGACAGCATCTAATGCAGAAATCTGAAGACTCTGGTATTCAGGCTGGCTGAGGGCTACCTGCAGGCAGATAACCCAAATGCGATGACTGCAACAGTGAAACACGAAGAACATCTAGTAGCAGAGCAGGGGAGTAACAGCTATCAGTGCTGGCACAAGCAATGTAGAGGATGAGACAAAGTTGAAATCCAAGTCAGAAAGGGGCTACATTACTGGGGTCAGCACTACGCAGAAGCTCTGTCGAGCTGAAAGGTCCTACAATGACGGACTCTCTTCCACAGCATATTCTAACTACTCCTGGCACTCACAAATTTAAACAACTACTAAAAGAATACTTCTCTAAACAATGGCTATGTTCCTGTACATCTCCAGGCTAATCTTACTTGTCTCTACACCTGTCTCTTCCTTTCTAGGCTACCTTGGCTCACTACATCACCAGCATAAGAACTACCCTATGAGATAGCTGGCTTCTATTCTGCACAAACTATTCAAAAACATGCTCTATAAATGTTCTACCTGAATTTTTTTGTTTGCTTATGAAACATCTTTAACTTTGTAAGTAATCGTTAGTTTTTCATCGTGTCTCTGTAAATCTTATGTAATGTACTTATAATGCTATGTGGTATCATTAACTATATAAGGAATGCTTTGTTTTTTCCATCATGTCTCTGTAAAAGAGTTGTAATGTATTTTTGAAGCTTTTCTTCCGAGGTCTCCACTGAAAATGGGCTCTCAGCCCAGTCGGACACTACCAGGTAAACAAATGTAAAGTAAATAAGGTAAAATAAAATAAATAAAAATAAATAAATAAATTAATTGATTGAAGGTATGACCAGCCTAGATCACAACACTGAGGTCGATGCCAAGATTCTGAAGGCTGAGCTTGGGGATGGAATGGCTTGCTTCAAGGCAGCAGGGATTAGTCTCAGCTCTAAAGGCTCAGCCCTGGATATTGACATCAAAGAAGCCACTAGCATCAAGGAACGTGAAGTAAAAATGTTTAGCACCAACGACATTATCAACAATGAAGTGGTCCAAGTCAAGGGCAATTATCCAGAATGCAATATCTGTTGCCCTGATATTCACAGGTTGAGCTCTGATTGACTAAGAACCAAATGAGTAAAATGAAATGGCACAGCCAGCAACATTTTAAAAGGAAGAAGCTCAACTTACCCTAATGTTAGAGTGGAGACCTCAGATCACACGCACTGCAGGGAAATAAACACCTGCCACACATCATGAGAATGTTCAATTTGACTGAAACAAAATGCCTGCACCTGACAATACTGAGTAGGGCCAAGTTTTTATGAATTTTCATTCAGTAGTAATGGGAGTTATAGTGCTGAGTTTGGGTCTGACTGCTAAAACTTCATTCAAATGATGGAGGACCCTGTTTTTACTGATTTATCTCCATTTGTTTAGAGCCATAGTGCACTGTTGAGATTGGCAAATTCAGGCCGAGTCCAAGTGAAATACAGGACACTTCAAACAAAAAAGGCAGAAATGTAAGCAATAACAGAGTAGTTTAGATTACTATAATGTACACGTACAGGTTTTTATGTAACGAAACAAGTTTTAGGTGCCGTGGCAGAAGCAGCCTTCTCTTGAGTACACAGCAGCTCTCCCTTATTGGGGTCTGAGCAAATAGAACACCAAGGGAAGAGAATTTCCTGACTAGCCGTTTACACGGATGTGGACTCCAGCTACTCCAGCTCCAATTGGTTCCTCCTGTCTTTAAGGGAAGAACTTCCCTCACAGACATGAGCTTCTCTCTAAGGTATTTCAAACCTGAGTGGGATCATAGCACTACATTTATATTTTCTGAGTTGCTTAAGACTCTTTGGAGTCTTCACTAAACAAGCCTCAAACAAACAGTATGTTTTAGATAAAAAACTTGTCTGAATAAGACTGTTGAACCTTAACTTTTAATTGAACAAATAAAATTTTCTGGCTTCTAGGATCTGCAACATTCATATTAACAAATGGCAAAGAAACTGCCCCCAAGAGAAAAACAAAGCACAGATATGAAAGATAGATAAACTGCCACAAAGTGAAGCCAAAAATATACAAACCTCGTGCACAATTGTTGAAACACTGTTGAATACAACAGAAACTGCCTAGAAATATTGCCTAAGTGGTGACAAGTAAGGGTTAGCTTTAACAACAAGAGGTTTATACTTAGAAACAATAAAAGCAGCAAAGTCCCATATCATATCTTTACATGCTATAGGTCCCACTTCATAACCCAGAACCTCCATAACACAGACCAAAATGTACTAGAGACACTTCCCATTCAACCCAATGCTATATTTACGGGCAACTTTAACTACCCCGCTATAGAATGGGAATCACATGTGATCCCTAATATGCATGCCCACAGATACCTGGACTTTGTAAACACAAACACCCTGGATCAGCTAGTCAATATGCCTATTAGGGAAGCAAACATCTTAAACCTGGTGTTCACAAACATGGGAAAATGTTGCAATATTCACTAGTATATTGTCCTCACTGCTGAGGTCAGACTATAAAGCTGTCTTCACTGAAATAAAAATAAAACCCAGAACCCTAGCTAATTCTTTAGGAATTATTCTGAGGCAAATTTCTAATTACTGACACCTCACAAAACTGCAATCCCCCCAAAACCAGAACTCCAAACAGCCGGCTCTACCTACCCCTGACGAGCACAGAACTAATTCAAAAAACAAACCACCCCGGTGGATTCTAAACATCAATAGGTTCTACAACAAAATAAAGAAAACTGTGGTGAAACTTAGGAGGTGCAGTGACAGGCGAGGTAAAAACTCCCTCATCAATCCAAACAAGCAACTCAGGGGACTTAAGTCTACCAAATCCAGATCTGAGGTAACAATACCTCCCAGGTCAAGGACAACTACAAAGCTTTCTTCAGCTATGCCCACAATCTCAAAGGGAGTACACAACAATGTGCTGAGCTAGAAGATACAACACATGTACTGGCTGGCAAATTTAGCTCCAGTTTTAAACCCCTCTCCCACCCCAACAACCCTCAGGAATTACCTAAAACCATATCTTACCCTACCATTAAGGAACATATCCTCAAGGTACTCTCCAAGGCCAAGAACACTGTATTGATGGGTCATAAAAACATCCCAGGATGTCCCCTTAAGAGCATGAAATATTAACCATCAGGCCCACTAGACTAACTACTAAACCACAACTTCCAAAACAGGCTCTGTGTCAAATGAATGCAGGATTGTAGTGGTTGTCCCACTGCACAAGGACAGGCCTTCCACCAACCCAGGGAACTAAGGACCTTTAAGCCTGGTTGTCTAATATGTAAAGCTATGGAAAAAATAATCATGGATTCGATAAATAACTACACAGGAAACCTACAGACACTAGATCCAAGTCAGTTTGGCTTTGCGAAGGGCAGGTTGTGCCTAATCAACTTGATGGACTTCTTCATGAAGGTCACCAGAGTCATGGATGAGGCCAAGATGGTTCACACTGCCTACCTCAACCTAGCCAATGCATGCTGCACAATATCCCACTCTGGCATTGTAAATAATCTCACTGAATCAGGTATTAACCTCTACGTCACCCTTTGGATAGCCAAACGTTTCACAGGCAGGACCCAAGAAGTTGGGCTACGGCACTCTACCTCCACAAAAAGGTAGGTCATTAGTGAAATACCTCAGGGCTCAGTACTGCAGCCACACCAGTTTGGCATCTACTTATCTGAAATCAAGACTAACAGCAAAGGCCTCTGGCTGACCAAGTTCACATATGATTGCACATTAGGTGCAGTCACTGAAGCCCCCCCAAACACAAATACCATCGCCCTCTTGGATGACACAGACTAATACCCGATGCTGGAGTCACAATCAAACTCAATGCCAAAAAGTAAATAGTATCTTTCAGTAAGATGGCCACCCCTGTAAAATACTTCATTAACAACACATGCCTAAGAGTAGACCCAGTAGTCAGGGATGTGGAAACACATGTAGACAGTGACATTGGCCTTTGACCACCGTGTCTACTGGAGTGAGGAAATCATTCAACGTCGCAAAACTGATAGGAAGGGGAATGGTATCCAGGTCATTGTTCCACTGTAATGTGCGCTCATTAGACTAGTCGTTCAGTACAAAGCCCCTTTCGGCATGTACCTGTCCAGGTATATGCAAATACTGGAGCATCTACAGAGGTTCCTCATAAAAAGAGTATATGGTTTAGAAAACAAGTCTACTGACTCTCCTACAGCCTGCTGAGGGGCAACCAATGGCTGGCATACAAAGCATCCCCAACCCAGCCTTAATGGAGCTGCTGCACATCTGAAAAACACAAAGCATCAGAGACAACTGATCAAGGGACCTAAACCACCTGTAACAAACAGGACAAGCTGGAGAACATATGTGTTTCAGAGGCTCTCTCTTCTCTGGAACAGGCTTACTATTCATGTGAAGCAAAGTTCTTCTCTGCAGTTATTCAAGCAAAACCCAGGTCTGGCATCTGTGTCTCTACTGGAGAGAGGAAGCTTATAAATGTGCAATCATTTTTGCCTACATTTATATAAACCAAGAAAACCTAAAGGACTGTTCCTTTCTAATATTACTGGGAAGCAGAGGTTAGGCTTAAGAAGACCATTTAGGATCATTAGCCTAGCATTCTCCTATGGGCTGACCATTTCCTGCAAATCTTAGTCCTTATGATGATATTCATAACAAAGCAGATCCAAACCAAGAACAAAGTAAAATATCCAAAGGCTTGAAAGGAACGGAACAGTCCAACGTATCTTGATTCAAAATTGACTTTAATGAAGAACAAATAAAAAGTAGAACATTACATCGAGCGCTTTCGCCTGGAGTCATACCAGGCTTTATCAAGATAAATCATCATTAAAAATTCAGTGCTTAAGTACCTTCTAGTCCAAATCATGTGACTAGAACTCCAGTTAATAAAATATGCTAATTAGACATTGAAACTAGCAAACCACCAGGTTATCTTAGAGACTTAAATAGTTGTTTTACAATGCTGTCAAAGTTAAAACAAATACATCAACCTAACCAGACTACAAGCCAAACTTGTAATATCTTAAGGCAACATTAAAAACTTATAAAAAATTCTAAGTTATGATGTTTGTTTCTTGGGAGTGTTGTTTATTTTAACAATATGGAGAATGTTTTGTTTCGAACAATTTTTTAACTACTGCCTATTTTGTGCCTAATGGGCAGTAATTTTTAACCACAATTTTTGAATGGTTCTCAAGGCACATACAAGTTTGGCTTGTAGTTTGGTTATGTTGATGTATTTGTTTTAACTTTAACAGCATTGTAAAACAACTATTTAAGTCTCTAACATAACCTGGTGGTTTGCTAGTTTCAATGTCTAATTAGCATATTTTATTAACTGGAGTTCTAGTCACATGATTTGGACTAGAAGGTACTTAAGCACTGAATTTTTAATGATGGTTTATCTTGATAAACCCTTATGATGATACTGACAATGAAGTAATACACAGTTATGTATGTTCTACGGTTTACTATCATAATGTCGACGATCATTTCTATTTTGAACTAAAACGTCAGTTTACTCAAAATTTGACATTTATGAGGGTGTAAATTTCAAATATAACCTGGTAATGTCAATTCAGCATAATTCGACATACTGTTTCCCCTGCACCTACCAGAAAAGGAACAACAGCTCTTGTCAGCAGTACGAATGTACTACACAACACTAAACTTTATGTTTTTCCTGCACCCCCCCCCACAACCCCTGCAAATTATATATTCCAACTCCGAGATTGAATTACAGTGAGGAAAGGGATGAATTTCCCAAAGCGCACTGTAAAGCGATCCCTGACAGTACTTCGATTTCATATCAACAAATTCACAGTGCATTCGTTGATATGAACTTTCGATACAGAGATGTTCAGCAAGATGGACATTTGAAAATCCAAGTTTTCAAGTGTTACATCTGCGAAGCATCTTCGTTCACAAATTTCATAGTAAACCATGTTCTATTTATTAGTAACAACAGACACTCCAATTTCTCACGGCCTCAGTGGCAATTTTTGTTCTCTGCCAAGGTAAACCAGTACTGGACAACTTTCAAAAGATTAGACTCCCCTTCATCTACCCTCCCTTGACAACTGATTTACTGAGCATATCCTGACATGGAATCCCTTAACTGTCAAAGGACGCAAGTGTTCAGGCTTTTTCATTTCCACAAAGGAGGAAAGAAAAGTACCTGAAGCTAGAATCACCTAGCAAGTATAAATTCACAGCCAGTAAAAAATACCATATAAAAAACAAATCCAACAACTGAATCAAAGAAGCTGAAACCCGCCTTAACTATGCACAATCTGGGGGATGGCAGGTGGGTGCTGCCCTTGAGGCAGTAAGGAATTCAAACATCTATTGTTGCACGTTAAGCAGGACGTGCACAACTGGACTGTGTTCACCATTCGCACCACCTCAATGACATTCTGGGTAGATTCTCTTTACCCTATCCAGGAGTAGAAGGATAAAGATCCAGGAGCCCCTGGAGAATGGTCCTAGCAAGGCCTGCTCAGGAACATGAAAAACAATCCAGTTTGTAGTGCTTTATGAAGGTATGAGCAGAGGACCAGGTTGCTACCTCTAGAATGCTTCAAGAGTCCCCCCTGTCTAATACACTACTGAAGAGGATAAGACCCTAATCAAGTGAACCTTAACCTTGCTTGGAAGAGATTTACCATGACGTAGGTTAATAGAAAACAAAAGCAGAAGACACGAATTATGCAATATTTTGCTTAGAGATAGGTTGCCCTTTTCTAGCTCCCATATAGGAGACAAACAGCTGTTCAGCATTCCTAAAGGGCTTTAACCTGTCAAGGTTGTACCTGAGCAGTCTGTGCACATCACAGGCATGTAGAATCTTTTCTCCAGTATTTTTTTGGATCAGGATAGAACACTGGAAGATTGATGACTTAATTCAAAGTAAATTCAGAAACAACTTTAGGGATGACTGATAGCTTAGTGCATAACACAACCCTGTTCTTGTGATAAATCAGATAGGACTGGCCCATCATGAGAGCCTGCAGCTCAGAGACGCACCATGCAGATATCAAAGCAAACAGTAAAAGGGTCTTCTCAGTAATGAACCATAAATCAGACAGATGGGTAGGTTCAAAAGGAGGGTAGGTCAATTTTTCAAGAACAAAGTTGAGATCTCACGGAGGAGGAATTTGCTTTTGAATGGGTCTCAAGTGCAACACACCTTTCATAAACTGACTGACAACAAAACAAAACAAGACAAAAGGGGGGATCCATGGGGATAAAAAAACAAAATGGCTGTTAAGATGCAGTTTGATAGAAGCATATGAGAAACTGTCTCTAAGTAGCTCACACAGATAATTCAAAAATAGAGGGATCAAAACCCTTTCATAACCTCTGTTACTGGCTAGGCGCCACCAAGAAAACCTCTTTCACTTGCAAACTTAAGATTTTCTAGTTAAAGGTTTTCTTGCCTCCTCAAATACCTGCTGTACATCCAAATGAAACAAGTGCCTAAACGGTATCAAAATACAATCATCTACGCTGCTAGCTGAAATTGCTTCTAGCTGGGGTGTACCATTCACCCCTGATGCTGTGTGAGCAAATCCAGTCATTAAGCACGCTTTTGGTAATTGCCCTTGGCCAATTTCATTAAAAGATAGAATCAACTTTGCCTGAGCCAAAAGAGATTATCACAATGGTCTTTGATAACTCTTTCTGAATCTTTAGAATTAACTTGGGAATCACTGGAAAGGGTGGAAATGTATGCAGGAATATTCTCAGCCATGGAAATGAAAGTGTGTCCATCTTCCAAGCATTTCTGCCAGGATGTACCGAACAGAATTGTTTCAGTTGTCTATTTTAAAATGAGGTGAACAGATCTAGTTGAGGTGTTTCTCACATCTGGATCAAGTCCTGGAAAAACTCTACATGGAATTTCCACTAATGAGGGTTTGTCCAGGATCTCCTTAGTCTGCCTGCCACTGTGTTTTCCTCTGATGGAATGTACAAGGCCTGAGTTGTCAGAGAATGCTGTAAAGCCAGCTTCCAAGCCATCAGTACCTACTGACAAAGAGGGTATGCTCTTGTACCCCCCCCCACGTTTCCTCAAGTACCACACACTAGTAGTGTTGTGTGTGACCACTAAAAGAGGACCTGGACTACAAAAGTGGTGAAGAACATTTAAGGCATGAATCGCTGCCAACATCTATTTTTCGTTAATGTGCTTTGGTGTGTCCTGGGGACCCTACAAGCCTTGAACTCTATTAGACACTGTTCTCGACAAAAAAATCTGAAGAGAATGGACATCCGAAGAGAAAAAGGGAGTTCTGGATTCAGAGACAGTTGATCTCTCCACCACTGCTGTTCCTGTTTCACAAAATTCCAGTGCCAGGACATCCAAGGGATGAAGGCGCTGAGTCCAACAATTTTTCAAGAATCACTGAATTTTTCTTATGTGTAGTCTGGATAATGGTATCATGAAGACCACTGATGCCATAAGGGCCTAGAATTTTGAGAAACTCTCTTGCTGAGGCCACATCTAGAAAAATCCAAGAAAATGTTCTGATAAGTCAGAACGTCATCTTCTGGCAGGAAGACCATTGTTTTTTACTGCGTCTATTCAACACCCCAAGAAAACAATTAATTGAAAGGGCATGAGGATGGACTTTTAAAGGTTCAGTTTGAAACCCAAGCGGGAAAGGAGGGGTGCAACCTTGTCTAAGGACTCCAAGCACCTGGATACAGTATTTGCACAAATCAGCAAGTTGTCTAAATAAGGAAAATGTGGATGCAATACGCAACCACTTGGGCCACACATTTTGTAAACACTTGAGGTGCAGTAGATAGCCCAGAGAGTAATGCAAAAAATAGTAATGCAAGCCAAAAAATTCCTGAAATTGGGAGCAACAGGAATATGATATGTCCTTGAGATCAACATCAACCATAAAACAGAGATATGGAAGCAATTCTAGGACAGACCGACGGTGAGCATTTTTAATTTCTGAACTTTTACAATGGTGTTTAGAAAGGACACATCTAAGAAAGATCTCCAGGAGTCATACCAACAAGCATCTGGAGTAAGATTCTTTGGTTCTGTGTATTGCTGGCACTAGTTCTATGACCCCTGCTTCTACCATGTGATGGAGAACTGGCGGATACAGCTCTGTCTGGTCAAGGGGGTGTGGTGGTGTGGATTCCTCTGAAAGGAAAAGGAGTTTCTATCCACTATTGAGTGTATCCTCTCCAAATTATTCTCATAACCCATTTCTCTGAGACTGTTTGCAGCCAGGCTGCAGGGTTAGAGAGAGAGAGCCTGGGGAGAGGGAGGGAGGGAGGGCAGGAGGGAGGTAGGGTGCACCATGTCTCAGTATGATCATTCCTTTGCAAGGGGTTGGATCCTTTTTCAGAAGGAAACCCTTCTTGTTTGGTTCTGAGAAATTATCCTCCTGCCATTTCCTTTTGGATCTCTGAGTTGTTTGTCTGGGATTTTTGGTTGTTCTGCCCCTTGAAGGAAAGAACCTTATTTGTTGTCAACTTGTCAATATAAAACAGAGGGCCCAAACACAAGTTTAGAACTTAAAGTTGCTATCACAATTTTGGCTTTTAAATCACCAGAGAAGTTCTGATTACTTAACCTAGTATACCATCTCATACAACAGAAGCAGCAGTCTTTCTCAGTCTCAAGCTGTAAATGCACATTTAAGCAAACCTCTAAAAGCATGTTCCAAAATGTCAGTCAAATTAGAAAGAATTTCATTCATATAAGACTTTTGTTCTGCAGGAAAGGATGCTGCAAAATCAATCAAAATGTACACACACGTTAAAATCAATATAGTCTTGACAATTTAAAATTCTAAAGGCTAGATTATTAGAAAGTGACACCCTTTTTGCCTGAAAGATCTAACCATTTTCCCTCTTTATCGGGGCGGGGGGGGGGGGGGGCTGGATTAGATAAAGCCAAGGACTTTTTATTTCAGCAGGCATCTGAGAAGACCACAGTTGGGTCAGCAGTGAAATGAGGAGAGAGACTTGCAAGAGGAGACCCTATACTTCTCCAAGTCTTTTTAGGGACGGGTGGAATAAATAACCATGTCTTGCAAGCAGTTTCATAAACATCTTCCTAGGCCAGTATGAGAGGAGGTAGAGTCACCGGACTGGGCACCTCGTCTTTTAGAAGGTAATATACCCTTGCCTAGCACTGGGGTAGTTCCTGACTGCTCCCAAGCAAAATCACCAAGAAATATAATGTTCATTTCAGAAAAACTGAACACTTGTTTGGACTTAAGCTCAGGTTCAGTTTCCGAAGAATCAGAGTGACTGGACTCAGTGTTAACTAAGAATTCACCGTGGTCCTCATCAGAGTCCTCATTATTCTCCTAAACAGAAAGGTTCCTCGCCAAATTAGCACTAGAGCCGAGTATGGGGACACAACCACCAGAATTCGCCATCTGCAGAACTCTTAGCCAAGGAAACCACATACGTCTTATAAACAGCTATAATCTCATCATCATCAACTGTATGATGAAGCTTATGCTTCAAGAATCTGGTGGCAGAGTAGTACCCCAGACTACTCCTGCAGCTAAAGGGTTTGGTTCTCCCATACCTGTGCCAGATACAGAGTAGTACCCCAGACTACTCCTGCAGCTAAAGGATCTGGTTCTCCCATACCTGTGCCAGATACAGAGTAGTACCCCAGACTACTCCTGCAGCTAAAGGATTTGGTTCTCCCATACCTGTGCCAGATACTGAAACACCCCCGGAGGATGTGTCTAATCCCCACATTCTATAGTGGCTGGAAAAGTTACACTAGACGCAGATGAGGCAAAATATAAGTGGGCTGTGAGCTGCGCAGTGGCCCTGACAGAGTCACTAACCGAAAGCTGATGCATATTTTTATTCATTTATTCACTACTGTTTTCTTTCTAGGTACTCATTTGTGGGGAGTATACCAGAGATGGATGATCAATGAAGTCGGGGAGAAAACACCAGACAGAATAATAAACTGACAGTACTGAACACTGTACCACAATAAGCATTTAAAGTTTCTAGTAATAAGTATGTCCCCACACAACTAAACTCTGCCACCTTCTGCCATTATCACAAAAAGCAGTTTGAAGTGTGTTCAGAATTCTTATACAACTGACAGAAGTTAAAGAATTTCCAAAACACAAAGTCCAAAGCCAAAGTGACAAAACAACCAGTGTTAAAAAGTAGCTGCACACACTGCAGACATGTTAAATTGCCACAAAATAACATTTAACAGCAATTTAAACTAGGTTTTATTGTCTTAGAAAGTAAAATCTTCATAGCAGAATCAAATAACTTCATTTGCAGTAAAATTGTGATCCTTTGTTAAAACACACAGAGAAGAGTCATATGTATAGTAAATAATGTAGAAATGCTGAAAAAATCCAAGGTCTGCAACATTTTCCAGTCACAAATAAAAATAAAGCACAAAGTAACAACAGTAAAAACAGTCTTCTAGTGTCTAACAGCCCATATACGCACTGCAATTCTGACAGAAATCCAGATAGTTTCCAGAAATAGTAAAAACATTTGTCACAGATAGAAGACAAAAAGACATTGCTACAGGCAGAATTTCCCACATAATTATAGTAAACACTGACAGAAATAAAATATTAAAATAAATATTTTTAAATAAAAATAGAAACATAAATAAAATAATAAATCAAATAAAATTAGAGGAATGAGTCCCCAAATGGGGCTTATCTGAGCAGTAAGGCAGAAAAATCAGCCCTGGACTCTGTGAAAAGTCAGAGGACTTTTCTTTGGATGGTAAAAATCTGAACACACTTTGTAACAACTGGCTGAGCATATTCAGAGGGGGTAGCCAGACGGAGGAAGTCTGAGCTTTTGAAAGCTGGCCTTGACAGATAACCCAAAATGCCACTGAAGCAGTGAGTCTGATAAAACACAACTGCAGATTTATCCACAAACTTCATACAAACACAGTAATTTCCGTCGCCTTTTCTCACATCAGTGCACACACTTACCTACACCCAGCAATCTTTCTATATCACACAAACACACACTTCCACAGAAAATGGGAACTGATGCAGCAGTCCGACATTCCTGCTTTGATGAAATCTTCTCTGAATGGAATAAATGTAAACTAGACCATAACTTTTCCTAGATAATTACTGCACATCTGTGCACACATTCTTGACTAGCTAAGACATCATAAACTATTTTTTATACTTGACTATGAACAAGTCAGACTTGTGAATTCTTGCCTCCCTAAGTTTTAACTCACCCACCACTACCAATTTAGGCAGAACTCTTCATGTACAATTATTATAATTATTATCTTCACTACCAGACAAATAATGCTCTTATGACTTTTCTTTTGGCCAGTATTTCAAAGTAACTTCTTCAAGCATTTATATTTCTGGTCCATTTCTCAAATTTTTCAATACACTTCTGACACGCTCCCTCTCTCTCTCTAATAGGTAATCACACCAAAACTTAGTTGGGTACCAATTCCTCTCTAATCAGTGCCTCATGTGGCTCTGGAAAGTCTGACATTTCTGCTGTCTGCATCTCTTTCCGGCTTATTACTCATTCCCTAGAAATTAGTTCTGCAGCATTCATTGCAAACCGGACACAGCTTCATGCAACAGCTGCTTGAAAAACTCTGCAAAGGTTTATCATTTTCTTCTAATCTTTACTTCCATAAACAAAGTAATGACGTTTTCATAGGTTCATAGGTAGGTACTAGGCTACTGGCCCTAGGGCCTATACAAGCCTAGCCAAAAAGGTACCCTGGCTTTCGCCACCCAAGAAAATAATTTTCCTGTGCCACTGTCGAGCAGAGCCACAGAGGTGATCCCCGGGGTGAATTTCCTATTTCCCATCCAATCATCAAGCTTATTCTTGAAGATTACTAATGATGAGCTTTGTTTGTTCCAGAGTATGGGAAACCATATATTAGGGCTAGCACCTCTTTATCAACCCTAACAAGTGTTTTATGGCAGTCATATTTACTTCATAAAAATGCACCAGTTTACTTCTCAGTCGCATTAATATGTAATGTAAGCGGATAACTCATATCAAATTATTTTACTGTTGATGCTTTTGCCACTAACTGTTTAAGGAATCCAAAACCCTTGAGCTTCAATACAGTTATCAGTTGACAACTCATTCCAATAATATCCTAATGGCACATTTATTTCTACTACATTCGGAATAAAGTTAGAAAGATTCTTTATCACACCCAGAAATCGCATATAGATGCTTGTTTATCTTCTGCAAGTAGTAAGCAAGCCACTGCTTTAACTTTCTCATCATCTGTTTTTTTTTAACTTTTCTAAAATCATTAACACTTACTCCACCCTTCAGTTTGAAATTATACAATGTTTGTTCAGACTGTTCT
This sequence comes from Protopterus annectens, assembly GCF_019279795.1. NCBI lineage: Eukaryota > Metazoa > Chordata > Ceratodontiformes > Protopteridae > Protopterus > Protopterus annectens. The sequence goes on from NC_056742.1 coordinate 495,182,588, forward strand.
ACAACTGAATCAACCTTATGTCACATTCTCCTCTGTTCATATCCCATACTAATGTATCAACATTATTATTAATAGTTGTAATCTCCTCGATCATCTACATATCATCTCTCTGAAAACTTCATGAGCTGATGACATGCCACATGTGAATGTTATCTGTATGTTGTAAGTATAAAAGGTTTGTATGTCCACATGCCCATGACAATGATGTGCCGCAGCCACAACATACACCAGTTAAGCCATATTACAGAAGTGCCACAGCCGTATGTACACTGCATAGTTATGGCACTCCAACATTACAGACATGCTGTTCATGGGCATGTGCACACCACAGATCTATCATACTTTATAAGAGGGCCATCATGCAACAGAGTCACATGCATAAGTCAGAGACCTGCCAAACCCACATCACAAAAATGCTCTACTATGGTTGCTTGTAATATCACAGACATCTTATGCCCACATCAAATATGTGTTGTGGCACATAAGCAGTAGGAAAGCTCTGGTAGTGAACCTGTAAGGTAAATTTTAGTCTCTCTCCTGATACTGCCCTACCATCCACTGACACAGTGTTGCTACATCAGTAAAGTACAGTTGTGTACACTTACCATAAATGTGGATGTTCGAGTGTATTCACTGTTGCAGTCATTACACTTGGGTTATCCTGCTGGCAGGCTACCCTCAGTCGGCCTGAATTCCAAAGTCTAGGTCCGGCGTCAGTTGCTGTCGCCTCTTCCCTGACGTCAGTGCGCCAGGGGTATAAAAGATGCAGCCGACGCCATTTTCTTCAGTTTTTCTTGCCCCAGATGTCACGTGCCCCCAAAAAGGTAGGCAAAAAATAAGCCAATAAAACATGCATGCACCAAAATATAATATAGCTTCATATACAAGTAAATACACCACATAGGTTGTATAGATTAGAGAAGTGCAGATATGTTCCAGCAAAGATATGGGGGATGGTGGGTGGGTAACCTGGACTGCAACAGTAAATACACTCGAACATCTACATTTATGGTAAGTGTACACAACTGTACTATGTTCTTCGTGTTTCACTGTTGCAGTCATTACACTTGGGTTGAATCCCAAAGCTAAGGTTGGGAGGCTGGAGCTAAATAGCATTAGAGTCTATGAGGCCCTGCAGAACTGCAGTGGCAAAGCCTGCCCTGGATTTAGAGTAGAGTGGTAAATGATAGTGCTTTGTCAAGGTGTGCACTGAACTCCAGGTAGCAGCCTCTAAAATGTCTTTGGTTGGTACACCCCTGAGGAAGGCTGCTGAAGTGGCTGCTGCTCAGGTTGAATGTGGCCTAATGCCCTTAGGCACTGGCTTGCCATGTTGTGAATAGCAGAAACGAATGCAGTGGCCTATCCACTTTGAAATAGTCTGCTTTGAGATAGCCTTTCCTTGTGATCCTGCAGCATATGCCACTAGTAGTTGCTCTGTCTTTCTGAAAGCTTTGGTTCTGTTCAAGTAGAAGCGTAGTTGTCTGTGTATGTCCAAAGAATGCAGAATTCTCTCCCCCTTATTCTGTGGGTTTGGATAAAAAGTAGGCAGATGAATAGTTTGGTTAAGGGCCACACTGGACACTACCCTAGACATAAATGTCAGGCTTGTCCTCAGAGAAACCCTGTCTGGATAAAAAATGATAAAAGGCTCTACAGCCATGAGTACCTGCAGCTCTGAGACTCGTCTTGCAGAGGCTATTGCTAGGAGCAGAGCTGTTTTCCAGGATAAAAACTTTATATCAGTTGTAGCGGCTGGCTCAAAAGGAGGCAGGGTGAGTTTTTCCAAGACATAATTGTGGTCCCAAGCAGGTATTGGTGATCTCCTTGGAGGCCTTACGTTTTTGGCTCCTCTGAGGTACTGCCTTAACAAGGGATGAGAAAAGATTGGTGGCTCTGTATTGTAATGAGCTGAAATGGCAGAGGCACGAATTTTAATTGATGAAAAGGATAGGCCTTTGTCCAGCATCTCAGTTAAGTATTGCAAAATCTGAGGAATATTTGGTACAGCTGTGTCAATTCCTTGTGCCTGGTTCCAAGCACAGAATCTCTTCCATTTTCCAGCGTAAGATTTTCTGGTACTAGGCCTTCTGGCCTCCAAAATGACATCCATCATAGCTTTAGTGAGAGGCGTGTTTTGTATGACTACATTATCCGCCATGCTGCCAGATTTAGGGTTTTTAGTTGGCTGTGCAGGATCTGATTGTTTTGTTGGGATAGCAGATTAGGTATTTGAGGCAAGGTCCAAGCCGGGCATTGAGACAAGTTCTTTAGGATTGGATACCAGTACTGGCGGGGCCAGTCTGGGGCAATCAGTATCATCTTTGGCTTCTCTTGTCTAACCTTTAGGAGTACCTTGGGAAGGAGAGGCAGTGGAGGAAAGGCATATACTGCTAAGCTTTTCCAGCTGAAAGATAGGGCCGTCCACTTTCCATGCTTGTCTGTGATAAGTCCTTGTGCAGAATCTTTTTAGTTGGTAGTTGTGAGGACAGGCAAATAGATCTATATCTGGGCATCCCAATTTCCTTGTTATCATGCTGAAGACTTTTGGATCCAATTTCCACTCGTGGGGATCCATGAGGTTTCTGCTTAGTTCGTCTGCCAGAGTATTTATCTTTCCTGGCAGGAATTGTGCTTGCAGATGTACTTGGTAAGTCAATGCTGTGTCCCACAAAGTCATGGCTAGTCTGCAAAGGGGGTAAGAATGAGTGCCTCCCTGCTTGTTTATATACCACATGACCATGGTGTTGTCTGTCTTTATCAGTAGTTGTCCCGGATGAAGTAGGTCCTTGAAGGCTGTCAGGGCATTCTGAACAGCTAGCATCTCTTTTTGATTGATATTTAGATGCATTTGGTTTGCGGACCATGTGCCTTGAATACATCTTCCTGCCATGTGGGTCCCCCAGGCATAATCTGATGCATCCATTGTTAACGTCTGCCTGGCTGGGGGTAAAGTGAATGGCTGTCCCTTGTTCTGGTGACAAGCCTTCGCCCACCATCGAAACTCCTGTTGCAGACAGGGAATGAGGGTAATTATTGTTTCCAGGCTGTGGCAATGTTGAGTCCAAACACTTTTTAGGTACCACTGAAGTTTGCTCATATGCAGTCTCGCATATGGAATTAGCAGAATGCAGGATGCCATGAAGCCTAAAGCCTGCAGAATTTTTCTTGCAGATAACTGGGCCTTTGTTGCCAACAGGTTGAAATAGGTAGTCAGTTGCCTTTGTTTGTCTGGCGTGAGATAAGCCATCTGGGCAGTTGTATTTAAGCTTGCACCCAGGAATATTATCTCTGAGGGTACTAGTTTTGATTTCTTTTCGTTGACTGTGTACCCTAGGCCTGTTAGAAATCTCTTTACAAACGCCAGATGCTCTAGTAGAATGTCCTTGTTCCCTGCTTGAATGAGGCAGTCGTCCAAGTAAGGATATATTTGTATTCCTCTTTGTCTGCAGAATGCAATTACTGGTGCCAGGCACTTTGTGAAGACCCTGGGCGCAGTAGATAAACCAAAGGGCAGTGCAGAGAATTGGTAGTGCATTGAGCCAGCTATGAATCAGAGGTATCTTCTGCATGTTTGTCTGATTGGGACATGCAGGTATGTCTCTTTTAGGTCTAAAGTCACAAGACAAGCCTTCTTGCCCAGCGTGGGCAGAAGTTGCTGTAGGTCAACATTTTCAATTTTGGTATATCCGGATATGTGTTTAGAATAGATAGGTCCAGTATTGGTCTCCAGGTCTTGTTCTTTCTTGGTACCAAGAACAGTCTTGAATAAAAACCTTGTCCCTGCTCTTGCTCTGGTACTTGTTGAATGGCCCTCATGTCCATGAGGGATGAGACTTGCTTTTGTGCCTCTGCCCATTGATGTTTTGGCAGGTCTGGTCAGCCGTTTGTCCTTGGCAGGGTATGGAAATGAAACTTGTAGCCTTGTGACACTATGTCTAGGACCCATTTGTCCTGGGTTATTATGTGCCAATTTTGAGAAAAAAGTGCTAGTTTTCCCCCTAAAGGTGCTGTCAGAAGATAAGTGCTTGGTGCAGGCAGGGGGAAGTCACTGGGACTGTTTCCTGTATGGCTGTGATTTGTCTTCTCCACTTTTGGAGCACCCCATTGTTTAGACCTGTACGAACCTTGGGGCTGGGATCTGCCTCTTGGGTGTCTGTATCTGCCCCTTTGTGGTCTGTCTGACACTGGAAAGGACCAATTCTTTGTAGGCCAGGGTCTGCTAAATCTAGGAGGCTATACCTGTAAGAAATCCTTAACCGTTTGCATACATTTAGCTTTGTCCTCCATTTTCTTTAACACCTTTTCTGCTTTAACACCAAACAAGGTATCATGCTGTAATGGAGCTAGGGTTCCCACGTGTCCCACTTTGCGAGGGACAGTCCCTCTTTGGGCAGTTGTGTCCTGCAAAAAATTTGAAAAAATGGCAAATGTCCTGAGATTTTAGGACAAAAATGTCTCCTATATTTTCTTTAATAGTCACATAAAACAGTTATTTTCTATCTGAAACACCTAAATGTTATAAGAAGCAGAATAAGCAACCCAAATGCTACAAGAATAAGCTTTTATTCTGGCAAAAAAGTAAAGTTCTGTCCTTTGTACTGGCCGTGGGTATGTTTTGCCCTACAAAATCTGACGTTTCTGCAAAAAATGTCCCACTTTGAGCATTTGAAAAGGTGGCAACCCTAAATGGAGCATCTAATAATTTTGCTTTGACATGATCAGGCAGATTTTGTTCCTTTAACCAAGCATGCCTCCTGATGACAGAACCCGTAACAGCAGCCCTGCAGGAGGCCTCCAAAGAATCAAAACCACATTGCAGAGTATGCTTTCCAACTTGTTCAGCTGCATGCATTAAATCCTGCATTTCTTTGTTTTTTGCACATTCAGAATTTATCAACATTTTCTGTTTAAGCAGTGACATAATATATTGCTGATATTTGAGCATATGAAACTGACAATTTAAGGCCCTTATAGCCAAAGTAGCAGACGTGTAAATCTTTTTTCCCCATCTGTCCAATGCCCTAGAATCCCTGTCTGAGGGGATAGGGTTTTTTGCAGCGGAAGCCTTGACCCCTTTGGGACCCTGAGAGAGAGTTTCTGGGTCAGCAGCAGGGTTTTTGAAAAGGAATTTATGAGAGTCAGAAACCCTGTAGTACCTGTCCGACTTAACAGGAGCTGGAGGTAAAGAGTCAGGGGTCAGACTGGACTCTGAAAATACATCATCTACAATGTCTAACACAGGTGGAATAGCTAGGGGCCTGTGTTGTGGTAGTAAAAGGAAGTCTCTGAGCCTTTTCTTAGATTCTGAAAAATCTTGGCTCTCCCAGTGGAAATGCTCCATCATGGTATGCAAGGTTTCCCCAAAAGAGTAATCCTCAGGAGGAGAGGCTGAAGGGATAGATTCTTCAGCATCAGAATCCTCATAGGGAGGAAGAGAGTATTCCTGATCAGAAGAGGAATCAGATGAAATGGAAACCTGATCTGAAGATTCATATTCTGTCTCTTGCCTAGGCCTTTTATCAGGTGGGGGATAGGAACCCCTGATCAAAGTAATTAAGTCTTCGGCCATTTTGAGCATCTGTTTTTTGGGCATGGAGGCCTGTCCATGAGGCTGTTGTACTTGTTTCTTTGTCTTTAAAAGTGCTTAAGTCTTTGCCTTTGAAGCTGAAGTCATTTTAATGTATAATTGAGTAGGTCTGAAAACACCCTCAGAAGCCGATGCCTGCTCAGCGGCAACAGACCCATCTGAGGGAATAGTCTCCGAAGGTCCAATACCTTGAGCTTCCAGCGGCCTAGTCGACTCCACATGGGTGTCGGTAGCGGCCTGCGGGTCTAAAGTAGCGGGCGTCAGGGGCTGCGAAAGCGCCTCACTGAGAACCGGCGACTGGCTTAAAAGAAGCTTCGCTGTCAGTTTTGGACCTCGGATGCCAGTCCTTTTCTTTTTCTTTGCATTTCTTGTGAATTCCGGTAGTTGGATGGCTATTCGACGACATCGTATAATTAAATCTTCTGCCAAAATAGTGTAATGCAAAATCGTACTGATGCTTAATAGTGCGTTGGTTAAATCTAGCACAAAACCAACAGCTAGCAACGTCGTGGTCAGGGCCTAGGCAAGGAATACAGTAAGAATGAAAGTCCTTATGAGGTATTTGCTTCCCACAAGAAGTACAATTATTAACTTTTTCTGACATCGGTCTGGAGTAAGAGAAAAGTTTCCCCAATGGGGTACTTAGCTTTTAATGAAGACTTCGGATCTGAAATTCGTACACGAAAATCTCAGGAGTCAGCCGACCGGCACTTGCAAACTGCTTATGCTTCGGGCACCACGCGGCAAGAAAGACTGAAGAAAATGGTGTCGGCTGCATCTTTTATACCCCTGGCACACTGACGTCAGGGAAGAGGTGACAGCAACCGACGCCGGACCTAGACTTTGGAATTCAGGCCGACTGAGGGTAGCCTGCCAGCAGGATAACCCAAGTGTAAATACTGCAACAGTGAAACATGAAGAACATCTGCATTCCTAATATCTTCCTCTCCATAAGGCATGTTGCACTGTTTGCTACAGCCATGACATTCCTTCCCTATGTGATATTCCTAACCACTTTCTAGCAGCTTTCACTTAAAAAAAAATCTCAGTTCCCCCAATCTCTGTCCTTACAAACAGCCTCCCAGATTTCAGTGGGCTGCTGATTTAAATACAATTTTCTTAATACTTACCAGCAGTCCATCATGAAATTGTGGTCTTGGAGGTTGAAGAGATTGAGGATGCATAAGGACTGGTAAGACCGCCAAGTTTTCCTGCTTTCCACAGCCTAGGAAGCTGCCACTTCACTTACATGCTAATTATACACAATCCCTTTAAAAGTATCTATATGTGTACAATGCTTTTTAAAGTCCTTTCAGAATATCTGAACAAATAACCTCTTCCACAAAGCTCTTCAATGGATTTAACAAATTTCCTCACAGCCGTTCAGTCTGTCCTCAGATTGTATCTTCTTGCTCTCTGAATTTCATTCAGATGCTACTACCTTGTAAACTGCCGTTTTTTCCACACTTCTTTCCCTCAAGGAAGTAATTCAATTTCTTTATTCTCTCTTCATACGGCTGTTGATACAATAATTTTCAGAGTAACTCTATGAGATGAGAAAGTACAGTTGTGTGTAAATTGAACTTACCAAGCAGCAGATGTTCAAATGATGACTGCTCCAGTAGCCTTGGCTATATGGGTTATATCCTGCCAAGGATAAAACAGCAGGACCACTTCCAAAGCTTTAGGGCACCTTCCATACACATAAACTGTCAAGCAGCTTGAGCTGAGCTGAATAAAAAACAAATTTGGGGACAAAGCCCTTCAGAGCCTTCCTGCCAGCACAGAGAGGGAGGTTGGGCCCTCAAAGAGCAATGCTAGGAACAAAAAATGAATAAATATCCTTACCCTGGCACAAAAACACCAAACAACAAGGGGGACAGAGAGAGGGAACAGATGAACTGTTATGGTAAGTTCAATTTGCACAACTCTACTATGTTCATCATATTGATCACTTCTGCAGTAGCCTTAGCTATATGGATAGATTATCACAGCTAACTACATTTGGGAGGTGGAAGAAGAAGAATCTAGAAGCCCTTGGAGAATGGTCTTAGGAAAGATTGATCTAGATGTAGAGAATGAAACAAGCTTACAGAGCTTTGTAAAAGTGTATACAGAGGACCAAGTAGCAGCATCTAGAATCTCACTCTTTTAGAAAAGCCACAGATGAAGCTAAGGCCCTGGTAGAGTAGGCTTTGACCCTCCTTGGTATAGATCTGTTCTGCTGAATATAATAAAACATAATAGCCTTAGAGAACCATTTGGAAAAGTCTGTTTTGACACAAGCGGTCTTTTCTTGCCTTCAAAAGAAATGAACAATTGATATGAAGATCTGAAACATTTAGTTCTATCGAGATCGTACGAGTTGCCTGTAGGTATCCAAGGTATGGAACATCCTTTCTCCCTCATTTTTAGGTATAGGAAAGAAAATAGGGAAGAGGCGGGAGGCGGGTATTTCAGCTTAAAGTAAACGTGCATAAAGGAAGGGTTAGTTCTGACAGAAACCCTGTCCCTGTGCAAAATCAGAGAGAGTTGACTCACCATAATAGCTTGCAACTCTGAAACCCTGCTTGCACAGGTCAGAACAATCAGTAAAACTGTCTTCCATATTAAGAACCTCAAATCAGCCAGATTAGCTGGTTCAAATGGAGCAAGTGTTAGTTTTTCTAACACAAAATTAAGATCAGGAGGAGAGGTCACCGGTTTTCTTGGAAGCCTCTTATGCAAAAACTCCTTTTCAAGAACATTTTGACATGACACTGCACTGAAAGAGGAGGATCCATGAGCAAAGAAGTTGAAAATGAACTCTGACAGAGGAATAAGAAAGGCCACAGGATAGTAACTCACACTAATAATGTAAAACCAGAGAACAACTAGCCCTGAATGGGTGCTGGTTAAGTTATTGGCACCAACTAGAAAACCTTTTCTGTTTGCTAATATATGTTCTTCTAGTAGCAGGCTTTTCTGCCTCCATTAGTACCCGCTGCATGTCCTAAGCAAACTGACGCTTAAAAGGCATTAAGACCTTATCATCCTGGCAGTCTACTGAAGATGACCGATGGTGAGTTGTATCAAGCACCCGTGTTCTTCTGAGAGTAGATCCAGTCTGTGAGGAAGCTTGTGGTAACTGCCCCTGGTTATCTCTAAAAGAAGTGAGAACCATGCTTGCCTGGGCCAGAAGAAAGTCACCACAATGATCTTGGGGGATTCCTTCCCAATCTTCACAACTACCCTGGATATTAATGGAAAGGGTGAAAAATAAAACGGGAACAATACCGTCCAAGGAAAAGAAAAGGAAAGACATCTGTTTTCCAGGCCTTCTTGCATGGAGTTCTAAAACAGAATTTTGCCGGCATATTGTTCAGAGAGGAGGTAAGATGCCTACTTGGGGAACTCCCCATACATGGGGTACATCCTGGAAGACACCCTGATCTAGTTTCCACTTGTGAAGGTATTACCTGGTCTTGCTCAACTTGTCTGCCACACACTTTTTCTCTGATGGAATGTAGGATGCCTGCAGCGTGAGATCATGCTGTGAAGCTATATTGCAAGCTAACTAGGCTAGTCTGCAAAGGGGTATGATCTGATCCCCCCTTACTTGCTGATGTACCACAGGACTGTGGTATTGTCTGTAACTACTTGAAGTCCTGAGAGCCAAAGATGGCTCAGAGAGTTGACTGCCTTGATCAGGGCAAGCAACTCCTTGATATTCATGTGCCTGCATCTGTTCTTGTTGTCCCACACCCCCTGCACTTGTATCCCTCCAGAAACTGCTCCCCAAGCAATGTCTGAATTGTCTGTGGTGATGGCTGCTTTACAGCAGCAAGGGAAAAGGGGATATGATTTAAGGATATTTGCTGTCACCACCAAAAGACGTCTCTTCTGATAAACTCCAGTACTGGGATTCAAAAAGATAAAGGGTGATGATACTGAAACAAAGAGATTTCAGACAGCACTGTAACTTTCACACGCAGATCTTTGCCAGGGATATCATGTGAATCATATATGCCATGAGACCCAAAAAACTGAGGTATTCTCTTGCAAAATATAAAGACCTATTCTTTAACTATGGAGAAAGAAATAAGGTGTCTGTATAACCCACATAGGTAAGGCTACTGAGCAGTGATCACAGCGATGAACATCAGCTGCACAACACAGAGGCATGTAACAGCAAAGTGAATTTCAGAGCATAAGAAAATTAAAAACAGAATCATGAATATGAACTATGTCCTTGGAACAAACATCAGGAGTTCCACATGAAATGCCATAAGTAAGTGAATAAGTGTTCAGCTGTTCCGTGATGGCACTTTCTACACACTTTTTATTTAATGTGCAACTGAAGCAGTGCATGGTCAGCTGCTAAAAAAAAAGGCTCATGCATCACACACACCCACACACACACACACACACTTTACACCCACAACCACAGTGCATTAAAGCCAACCGGAGACTGACCTTGAACTAGCCACCCAACCTCTGTTTCACTCCTTTCAAGTGCAGGAGCAAGTCAAAAATTAAGTTTGCATGGAAAACAGAATGTCACACTTCTACTTGACTACTGCAGGAAATACATAGATACATATTGATATTCATAACTAAAAGTACTATTTTCTGTTGTCTTTGGCATAGGCTGTACTCTGAAAAGGTACCGTCATCCATGGATATCCTCATTTAATGAATCGGTAATCAACAACAAAAAGGAAATTAAAATCAGCCAGTTTAGAACGCTTACCTTAAGTGCGATACACTGTGTTTAGTGAAACAGTAGAGGGCAAAGACAGCTTGCAAGACACTTTGCAGTGAGGAAATTAGTGGAATGTTAGGTTCATTTCCAACCACATATATCTATACAGAAAGAAACAGAAAAATGTAGATAAACAGTGATGGAACAGGAATGGCGCTCACAGCACATCATCTTCAACCCCCCTTTTCTAATTTTCTACATAAGGTCGGGATGTTGTGTCACCATCTCCCTCGATTCAATGCCACTCTCCTACCTTCTTTGCCTCTCATGCCCGACTGTCGCAGGACTCCTGTCACACAATCCATCTACCTCTTTGCTGGACTCCCTCATTTCCTCTTGTCTTCTTACTGTCTCACATCTTCACAAGACTGCCTTCTGGTTTCCTGCACATGTGCCCAAACCACTATAATCTGCTCCACTTGACCTTGTCTACAACTGGAGCTACTTGGGCTTCTGCTCTGCTGTCATTTCTTCATCTTCCACACAGTGTGTATCCTACCACCCATCTCAGGTACGTCATCTCCATAACTACACAGTGTGTATCCTACCACCCATCTCAGGTACTTCATCTCCATAACTACACAGTGTGCATCCTACCAACCATCTCAGGTACGTCATCTCCATAACTACACAGTGTGTATCCTACCATCTCAGCTTCATCTCCATAACTACACAGTGTGTATCCTACCACCCATCTCAGGTACTTCATCTCCATAACTACACAGTGTGCATCCTACCACCCATCTCAGGTACTTCATCTCCATAACTACACAGTGTGCATCCTACCAACCATCTCAGGTACTTCATCTCCATAACTACACAGTGTGCATCCTACCACCCATCTCAGGTACTTCATCTCCATAACTACACAGTGTGCATCCTACCAACCATCTCAGGTACTTCATCTCCATAACTACACAGTGTGCATCCTACCACCCATCTCAGGTACTTCATCTCCATAACTACACAGTGTGTATCCTACCACCCATCTCAGGTACTTCATCTCCATAACTACACAGTGTGTATCCTACCACCCATCTCAGGGACTTCATCTCCATAACTACACAGTGTGTATCCTACCACCCATCTCAGGTACTTCATCTCCATAACTACACAGTGTGCATCCTACCACCCATCTCAGGTACTTCATCTCCATAACTTCTAGCCTCCTAAACTGCTCTGCCTTTACTCCCAGGGTTTCTGTACCATGCAGTAGTTCTGGTCACACCACTGTTTTGTATACTTTACTTTTCAGCTTCTTTGGCATTTTGATGTCATACTCTACACCACTGACACAGTGTGCCGGTTGGCTGCAGCCGCTCTGATTCTTACTTGGTCTATCACTGACACACTGTGCCAGTTGGCTTCAGCCCCTCTGATTCTTACTTGGTCTACCACTGACATACTGTGCCAGTTGGCTGTAGCCCCTCTGATTCTTACTTGGTCTAGCACTGATGCACTGTGCCAGTTGGCTGCAGCCCCTCTGAGTCTTACTTGGTCTACCACGGACACACTGTGCCAGTTGGCTGCAGGCCCACTGAGTCTTACTTGGTCTATCACTGACACATTGTGCCAGTTGGCTGCAGGCCCTCTGATTCGTACTTGGTCTACCACTGACACATTGCGCCAGTTGGCTGCAGGCCCTCTGATTCTTACTTGGTCTACCACTGACACACTATGCCAGTTGGCTACAGCCCCTCTGATTCTTACTTGGTCCATCACTGACACACTGTGCCAATTGGCTGCAGGCCCTCTGATTTGTACTTGGTCTACCACTGACACACTGCGCCAGTTGGCTGCAGGCCCTCATTCTTACTTGGTCTACCACTGACACACTGTGCCAATTGGCTGCAGCCCCTCTGATTCTTACTTGGTCTACCACTGACACACTGTGCCAGTTGGCTGCAGGCCCTCTGATTCGTACTTGGTCTACCACTGACACACTGTGCCAGTTAGCTGCAGGCCCTCTGAGTCTTACTTGTTCTACCACTGACACACTGTGACAGTTGGCTGCAGCCCCTCTGAGTCTTACTTGGTCTACCACTGACACACTGTGCCAGTTGGCTGCAGCCCCTCTGAGTCTTACCTGGTCTACCACTGACACACTGTGCCAGTTGGCTGCAGGCCCTCTGAGTCTTACTTGTTCTACCACTGACACACTGTGACAGTTGGCTGCAGCCCCTCTGAGTCTTACTTGGTCTACCACTGACACACTGTGCCAGTTGGCTGCAGCCCCTCTGAGTCTTACTTGGTCTACCACTGACACACTGTGCCAGTTGGCTGCAGCCCCTCTGAGTCTTACTTGGTCTACCACTGACACTGTGCCAGTTGGCTGCAGGCCCTCTGATTCTTACTTTGTCTTCTTCATTCACACTTCCTTTCTCATTACCCACCCCTTACAGATACTTGAAGCTGTTAACCTGTTCTAATATTTTCCCTTCAATCTCAATTTTTGGCTTCTTTTGATTTCCCCCATTTGCTGCCATTACAGCTGTCTTATCTGTACCAAGTTTCATCCTATGTGCCTTCAGTTTTGCATTCCATTCCCCTATTCCTTACTGAAATTCTTGCTCAGAGTCTGCTTGTAATGCCAAATTGTACGCATACAGCAACTTTATCCGTCTCCATCCTACCTGTTTGTTTATGTAGTCCATCACCACTATGAACAGCAGTGGGTACAGAGCTGAACCCTGATATATATATATATATATATATATATACATACACACACACACACACACACACACACACAAAAAAAAAAAATAATGTTTCATTTCTGACAGAGTACTTTGTAAAGAATTTTTAAAAATTTCCAATTTGTCACTCCCCAGGAAAACAAGTACCCATTTCTCTCTCTTTTTTCACACCTCCAACATTTGCTATTTGCCCAAGAAAACCTTCTCTGAAGTCTGCTTGTTGTATAAATATGCAAACATTTCCAAGAAAAATCCTAAACTTTCTGGACTTTGTTGCAAACTTTGTGAGCCAGGATGTCCTCCCCTTGTTTGTAAAGTGAATTTCTCAGTCTTTCTTCCCAATCTTTTACAACACCTCCGATTAATTTTAACACCTTTATTGAATTGTCACTTAAGACATAGGCACACATTCATTTATATAAAAAAATCACGTTTTTTATAATTATCATTAACCCAATTTTACATAAATTGCTCAATTCTTGCCTTCCTCTAAACCTCACTCCTCCAAACATTGTTATGCATGTATCATTCCCACAATTTCTATGTAACTTGCTCTTACAATTTTTTTTTTTAAAGACCCACTTCCAGTTCTGTTATCACGGTTATAATATTCAACACTTCAAACACAGTTAGTTTAGAATCGGATTTCCACTTTCTAGTAGTTCCTTTTTTGGAAGCTGCCAGAATTAAACTTAACTAGGCCTTACAATGTCTATGTCATTCAGACCCTGTTTTCCAGCTCAGAAGAATCATTTCCTTAGTTGCACCCATTTGCTCACCCAATATTTCTGACAAAGTATGTCAGCTCATTACATTCCCAAAATATTTGTTCACAGTTACTTCTTTCTTCCCCATCTTATCTCCAACATATGCATACCTGAGGAAAAAATTATTTTGACTCTGCTTGGGATATACAAATAACTGCAAACACCTCCAAGCAAAGATCTTAAATTTTGGAGACTTCGTTACATAACTGAGCCATACATATGTCCACCAATTGTTTCTTTGTGAATTGCTTATCGACTTTCTTCACAATCTTTTCTAACCTCGTCTGACTGATTCCTATAGTTATCATACAATATTTTATATACCCTATTAATTATCTTTTTTAACAGCAATTTCTGTTCTAGATTCAATTAAAAACACTACCAGGGCAGGTTTTCACTTAACATTCTCCTATTCCTCTCTCTTGCCTATACTGTGATATCAATCCCCGATAGAGAAGGCAGTCTCAAGCCTGCAGTCCAAATGTCTTCTTAGCCTCTTTCCATTCTACTACCTTTCCTTCTCTAGTTATATGCTCCCAATACCTTGGGTTCTTTGTCAGTTTATTCAGTAAATTCCAGCGCTATCTTGCCTATTCTTTGTTCCCCTACTAGCAGTCATCTCTATCAGCAAAATCTCTTTTCTCCATTCGAATATTGGCTTACTTCTTAGAATACTTTCTGCTACTTTACGAATAAAATATTTTATATAGCTATTGTTATTCTCCTCAATGATCTGATTCTATAATCCTACCCTCTCCTTATTTATTGAATTTCTCCCGTTTCATCATCAGCCCTTTCCACTTCAAATTACAGCTTTCTACTTGTGCTACGTATTTAGTCTTAACTGTGTAGCTCTAAAATTATCTTCAAATCAGGAAATCCTAAACCACCTTGTTCCACTGCAAGGATTATCCCATTTGACCCTTGCTCTCTTCCCCTCACAGATAAATTCCTTCAACTCTTTATAATCATGGTTCAAAATCGAAATGGGCCTGATGAGTCTTTACATTTGTTAGGTATTACAGCCACCACAGCTTTCTTCCAGGATATTGGTTCTTTTCCTCCAAAAATACTGTTAAACAAAATTTCCAGATTACTACTTTCTTCCATCTTAACTTTAACAGCAATACCATCTACTCCTGGAGACTTTCCTGCAGACTGACTATACGTCACCACTTTTATCTCATCACCTCCTATCTTAATTGCTAATTGTTGAGCCTCATCTACCTCTTGGCATCTTAAGTCTTCTATTTTTGCTTTTTCTTGATTTCTACATCTCTCTCTCTGCTTTATATAAATTTTCATAAAATTTCCAAAATATCTCTAATACCTCTATGTGATCTCTGGTTATTTTTGTTGCTACAGGTTCCCCATGTTTGGCAACAACTCCTTCTACCTTCTGTTGCCTAAGTCATTGTGCTGAAAGTTTTTCAGTACTGGAGTTATTATCAAAAAACAGCTGCTTAATAGCAATCTTTCTAAACTTATGCATATTATCCAGGTAGTCTCTTATTTTATCTTTTGCACTCTGCAGCTGCACCTCTTCTATTTGATCTGTGAGATTCATTTATAATGCAATACTTTAACCTTTGTCAGCCCCCCTAAATAATTATTGTTACTTCTTAACCATCTTTTTCTTTTATTTCTACCCTATTTTTAAACTCTGCTTTCGTTTTATCCCACTCACTAGCTATAACTTCTGAAGAAATTTCTATCATTAATAACTCTCAAATAATTTCCACTACTCATTCTTTAAATTCCTCTCTTTTAAACAGGTACATGGGGAAGCACCAGTGTCTCATTTTTAATTCATTACTTTGCATTTTTATCTTAGTTTTTATTGGCGCATAATCTGAAATAATTACTGGATGTGTGTCGAAGCTTTCATATATTCATGTGAAATATAACTTCTGTGCAGTCTATCCCAGTTATTGTACCTTGGGGAATATGTCAACTCTCTCTGGCTTCCTACTACTACTAAATTCACAGTTCCATACCAACTACTTTTATAGATTTCTTCAGAAATCTACCTTTTTTGTCATATTTTCCTTCTAGGTCCACCAAATACGTCCTCATTGTTGCAAACCAAGTTCTAGATCCCACCTGTAAGTAATATTCCTTGCTGAAAGCCTATTATTTCTCCAAAAACTTTCTTAAGTTCCATAATAGTAGTTTTGAGTGGAATATAAATATATGCCACAACAATTCCCCTCCCTTGCCAGCAGCCCCTTACTGCCACAAATCTACCATTATCATCTTTTTTCCCTCGTTTATCACTATTGGAGCTCCTCTAGCAATTTGTAAAATTACTCTTCTTCTCCTTGGTCCCTGATATTCTGTTGAATATCTATGCGGAAATCCTTTCTTTATCAAATTCACATGCTCATTTCTTTCCAAATGGGTCTCTTGTAGCATTGCTATTTGCCCTCTGCATTTTTAAATATAATTTAATACTCTTACCTTTATGTCTACATTTGTGAGGCCATTAACATTCTAAAATAATATGGACAGAGTAGCCATTACTGTAAGAAGCTATTATTCCCATGTTTTATATATATATATATATATATATATATATATATATATATATATATGTCTACATGAAAACGCCGAAAGTCCTAAATGCCGACAACGAGAATACCGACAATTGAGAATCCCGACACTGAGAACACTGACATGTTAAGATAAGTGTGCAATAGGGACGGACGTTAGGGTCAGGGTGTGGATAAGGTAAGTGTGTGATAGTGACAGACGTTAGGGTAGGGTATGGGTCAGGTAAGTGTGCGATAGTGATGGACTTTAGGTTTAGGGGCAGGTTAAGTGAGTTGGGGTTAGGGTGCAGGTAAGGTAAGTGTGCAATAGTGACGGACTTGAGGGTTAGGGGCGGATTAAGTAGGTTAGGCTGCGGGTAAGGTAAGTGTGCAATATTGACAGACTTAAGGGTTAGGGGCGGATTAAGTGAGTTAGGGTTAGAGTGCGGGTAAGGTTAAGTGTGTGATAGTGACGGACCTTAAAGTTAGTGTTTGGGTTAAGGTTAGTGCATAGATAGTGGTGTATGTAAGGTTTAGTGTAGGTTTGTAAGGTTTTTGGTGTGCTTGTGTTGTGTGTGTGTTTTTTGGGAAAGGTATTTGTTTTGTTGATTGTCGGGATTGTGGTTTGTCGGGCCTGTAAAGTTTCGTGTTTTTGAACTTTCGGTTTTGTCGTGTCGGTTATTTCATTGTCGGTGTTTTGGTGTGTTGGTGTTATCGGGTAGACCCACATATATATATATATATATATATATATATATATATATATACACACAAAAGACAGTTTTTTTTAATGTCTGTTTCCAACATTAGTGTTACATGCATCAACTGTTTGACAGGTTGATCTTTTATACAGCTGTTTTGCCATCTCTATTTGAACCCTTGTCACATTTTACAAGACTTTGTTTTCATGAAACCCCCCCCCAAACAGAAAAAACAAACACACTCCCAGAGCATCCCCATAATGAACTAAGTTAAAAAAAAACTATGCATATCTTCACTTAATGAAGTTTAACCCTCCTGATTGGAACAACTGTCCCAAACCAACAGCTACACACGCAGGCATTACCTAACGTAAAATTAAGATTATCCATGCTAAGGTGCATGCTACAGCCTGAGCTCCTAATTACACTAACTGCAGTCTACACTTACCCTGTCATTATTCCCCTTTCCCAGATGTTAAAAATAGCTTGCATGCTTTCAGAAAACATTAACTTTTAGTCTTAAGAAAAAGTGCACCGGCTATCTTTAAATAAAACTAAATTATACAACTGTGAGAGTAAATGGACTGACGTATTTATATACCAGGAAAGCTGCTATGTCTTATTTACTTCCAATAATTTCAAACTTTACTTTTTACTGAGTTGCTTGCTCTTGTACCTTTAAATTTTAAGTGTCCCTCAAAAAGCAATGCCAAGAAAGTACACTACTGTAAAATTTTATCATAACAGTAGATGTCCTTCTCTTCACTGTTGCAGTATTCTTTACAATTGGAACCCCTGCCAAGGGCAGCCCAATGTCAGGGCAGTATAGCAAAGCCATTAGATTGTAATGGGTATGCCATAAGTTACACACATGCTCCCAGTGTATGGTATAGGGCATAAAGGTGATGTCCAGATGTACCACCCTCGGAACCGAAAGGCCCCAGTAGGAATGACAGTTCAAGGATACTAGTAGGTAACAAGCACATCCAAAAGGAAAAAGGACAGGGGGAGGAGGAAGCAAGCGAATACTGCAACAGTGAAGAGAAGGACATCTCTTGTTATGGTAAGATTTTACACAACTGTACTATGTCCTTCCATATCACTGTTGCAGTATTCATTACAATAGGGAGAGGCCAAAGCTCAGGAAGAAGACTGGGAGGAGGAAGGACCAGCAGAGCTCTGTAGGAAGTCATGAAGAATGGACTTGGCACAACCAGCTGTAGCCCTAGAAATCACAAGCAACTTATAGTGCTTGCAAAATGTATGCACAGAAGTCCAGGTAGCTGCCTCAAGAAAAGAATTAGTATCCAAACCCTTGAAAAGAGCACCAGAAGAAGAAGCCACAAGCCTAGTATAATGTGCCTTAAAAGAGGAAGGAAGGCTATTCCCTTGAAAAGAATAGCAAAAAGATAAGGAAACAAAACCCCCAATGGGGCACTTATCTGAAATGGCTAGGTAACTAGCAGACGAACAAGCTTTCAGACAGACGATTGAAGTCGGTGCTTGGACTGGCGAAGAAGATGATTTGAGGATGGTACATCCAGACATCACCTTTATGCCCTACACCATACGCTGGGAGCATATGTGTGACATACGGTGTACTCATTACAACCTAAAGGCTTTGATATACTGGCCGGACATTGGGCTGCCCTTGGCAGGGGATCCCTATTGTAAAGAATACTACAACAGTGATATGGAAGGACATCTCCTGAGATTTACTGCCTGCACCTGTAGTCAGCTTATCTCCAGGGAAACTTAAAAACAGAATGTACAACTACCCTGAGCTGCAGACTTCTCAACTCGCACTGAAAATTTATTTGCTAAAGGAAAACTTTTTACTGCATTCACAGTGTTCTCTTATTTTTAAAACACACGTTTAAACAAAACAAACTTTTTTTAATGAAGCCAATGACATTTATACAGACACTTACACATGAAAAATAAGAGAAAACATCTCATGTCTACATATATCATAATCTGTGCGCTTTTACACCCCATCCCCCCCTCTAGGAGCCCAAGATTACAGCATATTAACAAACATGCTTTTGTCCAGCCTTTCTTCTCTTTCTACACTATAATACCTACTGGCTACATTTCTTAAAACTAAAGTGCATGTTTACTTTTGTATTCTTATCACGTACAACAATCAATAACAAGTCTCACCCTCTCTCCCTCACTTAAGATACCTGACTACATACTACATAAATGTGCTTTATTACACAACATGCAATTTATATCATGAAATATTTCATATAAATACTGTTAAGAATAAAAATTGTTTTATTTATAGTTACTTTTTTTCTTTTTAGTGTCCTTCCAAACATTAATGATATGAAGTCGGATATTTGTTACCTTGAATATTCCCCTGGCTGCTGTGTGCTCCTGGCCCTAGCGAATCATTCTAAGTAAGTTACTCAAGTGCTGTTATGGATTGCATTACTTGCATAGTGCTCAAATGTTAAAATTGTGTAGTATGTGTTCAGTTATTACATATAATATTGAATACCGCTCAAGCTTTCTCAACAAATCTGTGATTGCCCTAACTGTCTAATAACAGCCTTTTGGAACTGCGTTTCCCACGTGGAGTTGCACGCTAAGTTGCTTCCTTGAATGAGCGATATTCTACTATTTTGTTTTCTATACTAAGTAATAGTGCAGTTAAAGGTGATATTACTTTTGTATTTGTACTAAGCTACCCTCAATTACTAAGGGGATGTGCTGTAAAACATTTCATAATCACAACTAGACTAACCTTGTTCAGCTGTGCCTTTATACTGCCACTGGTAACTGTGCTTACTGTGTCGAGTTTGTGTGGATTACATCATGTCTGAGTGAGCGTTCTGATATACCTTGTGTTTCTAGCCTGAAATAGGTGATTATCAGTGTTTTTCCTTCAGAGTTTTTATTTTACATCTGGCCTATTGTTACACATTTGGTGTTATTCCTCCTTGTCTTGGGCATTCTTGACCAGTTCTGCCCTTTGCATATTGTACGTACTGCTTCTTCTTGACGGAAGCCCTCGGAATTGTAGCGTTTGACCATTCATGCATTAGCGGACATAGACAATGCTCAGGGGTTGGAAAACATGTTGTAACTCGCTGTCCGTTGCTGTAATTATCTCACAGCCTACCAAGCATATTTCAGCTGCAAATTACTGTGTTTTAGTACCGTGGTTACTCTTATTGGACCCAGCTTCTACCTTGCATTGTACTGCGTAATTTACTGTAGTTCCGTTCATTCATATGCTATATCAGCCCCTAGATTACAATTTATTATTCCCACAGCCTGAGGGAATATGAATAAACTATAGCGCTACATTATTATTGCTGAACGGCCGTTGTAGCTCACTGAGCTGGGATATTACAACATCTATAGGCGGCACTAGACTGTATTTGGCGCGGCTGCTGTGCAATGTCAAGTAGCTCATATGAGGTTGTAATACTGATATTTAAAGGCTGCGCAAGGCTGTATTTTAGCACACTGCCCCCTCACTAACATGTAAAGCCTAAGGGCTTATTTTAGTACTCCAGAACATCTGCATAGTTTCTGTAGCACATAGCTGTTATCATTGTTTATTAGTTTATATCAACTAGCTTGTAGAAGCCTAAGAGAAACTGCTGTGTTATTACTTAGTTGTTTTTTTTTTCTGAGTAGTGTTTTCAATACTGTAATACACTCTGTTTACTTGTAGCCCTCCACTGCTTTATTTTATTGCTGTTAATGTGTATATGTGTAGCTTAATTATCAAGTGTTTCAACTGAATGAATGCCTGATGTACTACCCTTATTACTGTAAAGCTGTTTCTGCTTAGTTTTGCACTGACTTTTTCTTATTTCTCCCTCTCTTTCCAACTTACACAGCTTCCCATCCCTCTATACTGTAAAGTGAAATCTGAGATTTCCTGGCCAGAGAATAAGGACCCCTTTCAATCAAAACCAGCCACCTCTACCTAATCTAAGGAAGCCAAGAGTCCTAGCACTGAAGGGAGCAAAGAAGTACGTGTTATACATACCTATGTGTATGACAGACCTTTATTTTAGACTACCTACAGCTGTATCTAATAAACTATCTAACCAGATGCCCAGCAGCCATGCCCCTCTCCACCTCTAGCAACTAAATCTTTCTCCTCCTTGAATAGCCTCCAGAAGCTAATAACCACAGACTTCCTACCTTTGTTTTCTTACTCTCTCTAACTAGCCAATTCTGCTGCAATTAACTTTTCTGCAGCAGGTGGTTATCTTCACTAGGTGTGTTCCTCACCCTTCTTACCCCATCTGTCTACTATCTGAACTTAAAATTCAGCAGTGCTGTAGTAGATTACATGTACATCACTCCTACATCCTCCTCATTCCTCACTAGAGCACTCAGGGATCCCCTCTCCTATTGCTCTCCTGGGTTTCTACATACCTGATAGTACCCTCATGGGCATTAGCAATCCACTGATTGTTCTCTCCAAACTCTCACTTACTTGTCTGAACCCGCCCTGCAGGCTCACTCTGCTCCCCTACCATACCCTCAATTCCCACCCACCCAGTGCTCCTAGCCTAATACCTCTCTAGCCACTCCCACAGTCCAAATCCTAACCTGCCTCTAATTAGGGATATTCCCTAGGAAATCCATCACTTCTCCCACATCTCCATATACTCCACCTCTCACTTACTACCTATAACTTCTATATTGCAATGCCTAGTGCATCCATGTCTACTTACCTAAAACACTTAATCTTGTACTTGCTCCTACCCTCCCTTTTCTTACCCTATATCCTAACAGCTTATGAACATCTCAACTACTCTAACTTCCACCATCCCTCGAAACAAACATCCCTACCAGCTGTTCCTCCCATAGTATCATAGGGTTGCCCATATTACCTATAAACATCTCCAAACCAAGAGAACCCACAACTTATTCTATCATCCTCTAATTCACACACACAGACTACACCAACACCTCCTACTGGATGGTGACATTCATCCCAATCCTGGCCCCACCTATAACTGCCCCACTAACCCAGTTAGACCCTCTCCCTCTACCTTTTACACCCCTACAAGGCCTCCTAACTCCCTCATCATAGCTCACCTAAATATATAAGCATAAACAATAAAGTGACCCACCTACATGCTCTCCTAGAAGTACATAAATTTGATATCTTATGCCTAACGGAAACATGGTTAAAACCAGCAACCAAAGACTATGAAATCACCACTCCAGGATACAATATTTTGAGATTAGATCCCCTGAATAATAAGGGTAGGGGTATAGTCATAATATATAAAGCTGGCCTCCAAGTTACTTCATTAGATATACTCCCATGTTCAGATACCAGTATTGAAACTCATCGCTAAACTTCAACTAAACACTTTTAAGTCCATCTACATTATATGCTCCTATCTTCCTCCTGGTAATAATATCACCACCCTTGAAAATATCCTTAACTGGCTTTCCACAAACTTCCCTCAAGAAACCATAGTGCTAGGTGACTTTAACATAGACTGGAACAGCTGTAATACTGATAATCCTACTAACCACATAAATTTACATGGCTTTTCCCAAACTATCTCCTCTCCTACCAGAATCCACAAACCGACTAATAAAGAAAGCACCTTAGATTGGATTCTAACAAATTCTCAGTCCCCAACATATAAAGCAGGCACCCTACCAGACGACATTAGTGATCACTCACTAACATATATAATTAGACAAAAAACTAGCATTCCCTACCCTACCGCTTACAGAAAGTACAGTTGTGTACACCTACCATAAATGTAGATGTTCGAGTATCTTCACTGTTGCAGTCATGACTGTAGGGTTCTCCCCTGCCGGCAGGCAGCCCTCGGTCAGCCAGAATCCCAAAGTCTGGGTCCGGCGTCGGCTGTTCAACCATGCTCCCTGACGTCAGAGCGCCAGGAGTACAAAGCTGACAGCCCATGCCATTTTCTCCAGTTTTTTCTTGCCCCAGATGTCAGGAGTCCCAAAATGAAAAAGGTCCCATAACCTTTGCAAATACACCTCAGAAGAATGGTGAAAAAAGGAAATACACAAAAGTAAAAATAAGAGGGACAGGAGGGAGGAGCCCAGACTGCAACAGTGAAGACACTCGAACATCTACATTTATGGTAGGTGTACACAACTGTACTATGTTCATCGTGTTTCACTGTTGCAGTCATGACTGTAGGGTAGAATCCCAAAGCCGAAAGAAAGGGAGGCGGTCATAAAGAGGAAGGGGCGGCTAAAAGGCCCTGCAAGACTGCAGAGGCAAAGCCTGCCCTAGACTTAGAGTAGAAAGGTAGAATGTAGTGCTTAGAAAAAGTATGCACTGAACTCCAAGTTGCAGCTTCCAAAATGTCCTTGGTAGGAACTCCCCTGAGGAAGGCCACAGAAGTGGCAGCAGCTCTGGTGGAATGAGTTTGTATACTCCCTGGGATTTGCTTTCCATGGTGAGAATAACAAAATCGGATTCCATGAGCAATCCATTTAGAAATGGTCCATTTTGAAATGGCTTTACCTTGGAAACTTGAAGCATAAGAAACAAACAATTGTTCTGATTTTCTGATGTCCTTGGTTCTGTTTAGGTAAAAACGTAGTTGTCTGTGTACATCCAAGGAATGTAAGATCCTTTCCCCTTTATTTTGAGGAGTGGGGAAAAAGGTTGGCAAGTGGATAGTTTGATTTAAAGCCACTTTGGAAACCACCTTAGGCATGAAGGTAGGATTAGTCCTCAAAGATACCCTGTCTTGATGAAAAATAATATAAGGTTCCACAGCCATAAGAGCTTGTAACTCTGAAACTCTCCTGGCAGAGGTTAGGGCTAACAGGATAGCTGTCTTCCAAAATAAAAACTTGATGTCAGAAGAGGCAGCAGGCTCAAAAGGAGGCAAGGTTAGTTTTTCCAAAACATAGTTGAGATCCCAACCAGGAATGGGAGGAGATCTAGGAGGTCTTAAGTTCTTAGCTCCTCTGAGAAACTGTCTCATGAGCTGGTGGGAAAAGATGGGTGGTTCTGTATTATAATGAGCAGAAATAGCAGAGGCATGTATCTTAATGGAAGAGAAAGAGAGACCCTTATGTAAGAGATCTGTCAAGTAAAGTAAAATTAAAGTAATGTTAGGAAGAAGAGGATCAGAATCCTGAGCCTGCATCGAGGAACAAAATCTTTTCCATTTTCCTGCATAAGATTTTCTAGTGCTAGGACGTCTGGCTTCTAAAATGACATCCATAACCTGCTTGGGCAGTAAAGAAGAAATCAAAAGCCCTGGATTAACCAGGTCACCAGGCTGACAGTTCTGACATGAGAGTGTAGAACCTGACCCTGATGTTGGAACAGAAGGTTCAGAGACTGAGGTAAAACCCAAGGCGGCTCCAGGCATAGGCTTTTCAGAGTTGGATACCAAAACTGCCAAGGCCAATTTGGAGCCAGCAAGATTATCATCTTGGACTTGTCCTGTTTTATCTTCAATAAAACCCGTGGAAGAAGAGGAAGAGGCGGAAAGGCATATCCCAAGAGGTTCCTCCAACTTAATGACAGGGCGTCCACTTTCCAAGCTTCTCTGTAAAAAGTCCTGGTGCAAAAATTCTGTAGTTGATGATTGAGATGGGATGCAAAGAGGTCTATGTGAGGACATCCCCAGACTGCTGTTATCATCCTGAATATTTTGGTGTCCAGCATCCACTCGTGTGGATCCGAAAGGATTCTGCTCAGACTGTCTGCCAGGAAGTTTTGTTTCCCTGGTAGAAACTGAGCTTGAAGATCCAGATTGCAAGCTAGAGCTGTGTTCCATAGATCCATGGCTAGTCTGCAAAGGGGGTAGGAATGAGATCCCCCCTTGCTTGTTTATGTACCACATAACTGTGGTGTTGTCTGTCCGTATTAGCATTTGTCCTGGTTGTAAAAGATTCCTGAAGGCCAATAGAGCTTTCTGAACGGCTAACATTTCCTTTAAATTGATATGCAGGTGATTCTGATCCTTTGTCCAAAGGCCCTGCAAACAATTGCCCTGAAAATGGGCTCCCCAAGCATAATCCGAGGCGTCCATGGTTAGAATCTGAGTGGCAGGAGGCAGACGGAAGGGTTTCCCTTTGTTTCGAGCACATGCCCTGGACCACCAAAGAAATTCCTTTTGAAGCCAAGGAAGGACGGAGATCAGTATGTCTAAATTGTGCCAATGCTGAGACCATACACTTTTTAGGTACCACTGTATTTTCCTCATGTGTAGTCTTGCATATGGTACGAGAAGGATGCAGGAGGCCATGTAACCCAAAGCCTGCAGAAATTTCCTTGCAGATAGTCGAGTTAGAGTTGCCAAGGTTCTGAAAGTTGAAGCCAGCTGTAATTGTTTTTCGGATGTCAGAAATGCCATCTGGGTTGTGGTGTTTAGAAGTGCACCCAGAAAAGTTGTCTGTTGTGATGGTGTCAAATTTGACTTTTTTATGTTTACAGAGAATCCCAGGAACTTGAGGAGGGTCTGTACAAATTCTAGATGCTGGAGTAAGACATCCTTGCTGTCTGCCTGAATTAGACAATCATCCAGATAAGGGTAAATTTGAATTCCCTTGAGTCTGCAGTAAGCTACTACTGGAGCCAGGCATTTGGTGAAGACCCTGGGCGCAGTAGACAATCCAAAGGGCAGCGCAGAGAATTGAAAGTGCCTCGATCCGGCCCTGAACCTGAGGTATTTTCTGCGATCCTGCCTGATGGGAATGTGTAAATATGCCTCCTTTAAATCCAAAGTAACAATCCATGCATCTTTGGACAGCATTGGAAGTAGCCGCTGTAGAGTAAGCATCTTGAATTTTGGAATCTCTAAAAAGGTGTTCAAGACCGACAGATCCAGAATGGGTCTCCATGACATTTGCTTCCTTGGGACTAGAAAGAGCCTTGAGTAAAAACCTTTTCCCATCTCTGAAAGAAGAACCAGTTCTATGGCATTCATAGCCAAAAGAGCTTCCACCTGGTTTAAGGCCTCCGTCCATTGATGTTTTGGAAGGTCTAGCCATCTGTTTGGCCTTGGCAAGGTATGAAAATGGAATTTGTAACCTCTTAAAACCACATCCAAAACCCATTTGTCTTGGTTTATTCGAGTCCAATTTTGATAAAAAAGAGAGAGTTTTCCTCCAAGAGGGGCTTCCAGGCAAGAAGTTCCTGTAGCCCAACAGAAGGAGTCATTGAGTTTGTTTCCTTTGAGATTGTGACCTGTCCTCTCCTCCCCTAGGGGTGGAAGCAGTCCACTGTCTTGGTTTATAAGCAGCTTGTGTTTGAGGCCTCCCTCTGGAGCGTCTATATCTACCCCTCTGAGGCCTATCTGAAGTGGGAAAGGACCAATTTTTTGAGGGTGAATTCCTGCTAAATCTAGGTGGCTGTACTTGTAAGAAATCTTTAACTGTTTGCATGGATTTCGCCTTATCCTCCATCTTTTTAATCACCTCTTCAGCTTTTGATCCAAACAAAACATTATGCTGAACAGGAGCATCCAATAATTTAGCCTTTACTTGTTCAGGTAAATTTTGTTCCTTTAGCCATGCATGCTTTCTAATGACTGTGCCAGAGGCCGCAGCCCTACAAGAAGCCTCCAAGGCATCAAATCCACAGTGTAAACCATGCTTCCCAACCTGTTCAGTGGCATGCAATAAGTCATGTAATTCCTTATCATCTGCACAGGCAGAAATGAAAGTAAGCTTTTGTTTTAAGACAGACAAGAGAAATTGCTGGTATTTAAGCATATGAAACTGACCGTTTAAAGCCCTAATGGACAACGTAGCAGAAGTGTACACCTTTTTGCCACATTTTTCTAAGGATCGAGAATCCTTTTCAGTAGGAATGGGATTTTTGGCAGAAGCGGCCTTAACTCCCTTAGGACCCTGAGAAATGGTTTCAGGGTCAGCAGAAGGGTTCTAGTATAAAAACTGATGGGAATCAGGAACCCTGTAATATCTATTAGGCTTAACAGGACCAGGAGGAAAAGAGTCAGGGGTTAAGTTAGCCTCTGTAAGGGCATCATCCACAATATCCAAAACAGGGGGAATAGCCAGGGGTCTATGTTGGGGAAGAAGAAGAAAATCCCTCAGTCTTTCCTTGGATTCCGAATACTCCTGTCCTTCCCAGTGGAAATGTTCCCTCATTTCATGCAAAGTTTCCCCAAAAGAGAAATCCTCAGGGGGAGAAGCTGAAGGAATGGATTCTTCAGCATCAGAATCCTCATAAGGAGGGAAAGAATATTCCTGATCAGAAGAAGAAACAGAAGCCTGATCAGAGGAGTCATAATAAACATCCTGCCTTTTGTCTGGAGGGGGATGTGAACCCCTAATCATAGTAAGTAAATCCTCCGCCATCTTGAGTAACTGTTTCTGTGACTTGGGAGCCGGTTCAGAAGAGGCCTGTGTTGAAGTCTTTGATTTAGAAGGAGTCTTTGCCTTTGTCTTTGGCTTTGCCTTTACTAGTAGCTGAGTAGACCTGAAAACCCCTTCGGAAGCCGGTACCTGCACAGCGGCTCCGGACCCATCCGAAGGAGCATTGTCCGAAGGTCCTGCAACAGAAATATTTAAAGGCCTGGTTGGCTCCTCATGAGAGTCTGTTTCGGCCGTCGGTTCTGAAATGGCCGACGACAGGGGCTGCAAAAGCGCCTCACTGACGACGGCCGAACCTGAAGCTGGCTCTTCTTGTGCGCTATCATCAGATTTGGACCTCGGAGGCCTGTCTTTATCCTTGCGACGTTTGTTGCCGGGACCGTATCCGACGACATTTTGTAGTTAAAGCGCCTGCCGAAGTAATGAAAAGCAAAATCGTACCTTCACTTAATTGTACGTTGATTGAATCTAGCACAAAACCGACAACTAGCTACATCGTGGTTAGGGCCTAAGCAAGGAATACAGTAAGAATGAAAATCCTTATGAGGTATTTGCTTCCCACATGAAATACAATTATTAACTTTTTCTGACATCAGAGTGGAGCAAGAAAAAAGTTTCCCCAACGGGGTACTAAGCTTTGAGTGGAGAAGAAAGTCTTCGGACCGAAGTATATCAGAAAAATTTGTCAGGAGTCAGCCGACCGGCATTTGCGAACTGCTATCACCACACGGCAAGAAAGACTGGAGAAGATGGCGTCGGCTGTCAGCTTTGTATTCCTGTTGCTCTGACGCCGGACCCAGACTTTGGGATTCTGGCCGACCGAGGGCTGCCTGCCGGCAGGGGAGAACCCTACAGACATGACTGCAACAGTGAAACATGATGAACATCCACTCGTTCTAATAAACATTTTAACCCTGCAAGCTGCCAAAGTGAACTTAGTGTTTGTGACTGGTCACCCCTAATACACCTCCAGCTAGAGGATGCAGTGACAAACTTCAACTCCAAATTCTTAGAAATCTTGGAATACCATGCTCCTACTTGTACTCTTAGGATCAGAACAAAAATTGCTCCATGGCTAACTAAGGAAATTAAGCAAAAAATACAACTTAGAAACAAATTTTGGGCCAAATGGCGTACTACTAAAGACCCAGCTGATCATTTAAAATTTAAACAGCTTAGAAATACTACTAAAACATCAATACTATTAGATAAAAGAAACTTCTATTTTCAACTTCAACAAACTAACCAGCATAAACCACAAAAATTCTGGACAGGTATCAATAGACTCCTGCATCCAGGCCACCTGAAGACACCAACACCATTAGGAATAGCCCATGATACTCCCAAACAAATTGCTGATGCCTTTAATACATTCTTTACTGATGCCGTCCAGTCACTCGCTAACTCATTACCTTCTGTATCCTCCAATCTGCCATCCTTCTCAACTAACTTAGCACCTTCATTTCGGCTACAACCTGTTCCTACATCCCTCATTTGTACCCTTCTTCACAAACTCAAACCATCTACCCCCTCTGCTGACCTACTACCTGCCAAATATCTGCAAATTGCAGCTAAAGTTATAGCATATCCTTTATCCTAATAAATAGAACCATAACAGAAGGTACCATCCCATCCATTTGGAAAATCTCCCATATTATCCCCTACACAAAGGTGGTAATTTAACAGAACTCTCTAACTTTCGTCCAATTGCCCTACTCTCTCCCTTAGCTAAAAGTATGGAAAAATGCATCCACTGTCAACTGTTAGACCACCTTCTCCAAAATAACCTATTAGCGAACTCTCAACATGGCTTTAGACCTTTCCATAGCACCACCACTGCCCTCCTATCATTTTCTGACCACATTAACAAAAACTGTAACAATAATACCCTTTCCTTAGCAACCTTTATTAATCTCTCTAAAGCATTTGATATGGTCAGTCACCATCTACTGTTGAATATACTTAAGTCCCTCTCACTTCTCACTTGATACACATGCACTGCTGTGGTCAAGTCCTACTTAGCTAACAGGCAGTGCTTTGGGACAACAGTCTATCTAACCACCTTCCTGTCACCCTTGGTGTACCCCAAGGTTCTATATTAGGTCCTCTTCTATTCTCAATTTTTATTAATGATCTAAATGTAAACATCCCTCAAGCCACATGCATACAATACGCAGATGACTCCACATTAATATGCTCTGCTACTTCACCATTCGAACTGCAGTCCCTTACCCAAAATGTTTTTGAATTAGTAGAAAAATGGTTCTTACAGCGGTCTCCTCCTTAACCCCAAAAAGACTAAACTATTGCTCTTTACTCCCACACAAAAGTCCACCCCTATTGACTTCACTATCAAATCTAATAATGGCACAGTCATATCTCCTGACACTACCACCAAACTCTTAGGAGTAACTATAGACCACAACCTTAACTATGATATGCATATCAATACCACAATAAAGTCAATAAACAGAAAATTGGGCTCTCTCTATAACATTAAACCTTTCCTTACCCCCATAGCTAGAACTACTATTGCCCACACCCACCTTATCTCTACTCTCTTCTATGCCTCTCCTATATACACTAATTTATCTACAAGCAACCTCAACAAGCTGGCAACCTCCTACAATAACATTGCCAGATTTTGCTACTGGCTCCCCTTTTAGAACCCACCCCTGCCATAATCTGAAACAACTGGCTTGGCTGGAGCTGCATAATCAAATTCTATTCCACCAACTCATTATTGCCCATAAGACCCTTTATCATCCATGCAAGACACCAATACTCACAAGTCTAACCAGCCCATATAAAAATCTTACACACACACGCTCAGCAAATAAACTACTGGTATCTAGACAAAAACCCAACAATAAAGCAGGGGATTCCCTTTTCTCTAACACTGTGGGAAAAACCTGGAACCTACCTCCTAGTGAACTCACATCTCTTTCTTCCACTCCACTATTCAAAAAGGAACTCAAAATATACCTTAAAACCCACTGGCTATGTCCTTGTACCAGCCCTGACTGACATCCCTGTTCCTGTTATCCCAAAGTCTAGCATTAAATACTACTCAACCCATAGCTAATTTTAAGACCATAACCTCCTTCCCCTCTGTTAATCTGCTCATATAGCTATCTTGAGACTTTACAAAACTCATTCTTCGCAGAGACTATTATAGATAAGGATAAATGCGCAGAGACTATTACAGATAAGGATAAGTGCGCAGAGACTGTTATAGATAAGGATAAGTGCGCAGAGACTATTATAGATAAGGATAAGTGCGCAGAGACTATTACAGATAAGGATAAGTGCGCAGAGACTATTACAGATAAGGATAAGTGCGCAGAGACTATTATAGATAAGGATAAGTGCGCAGAGACTATTATAGATAAGGATAAGTGCGCAGAGACTATTATAGATAAGGATAAGTGCGCAGAGACTATTATAGATAAGGATAAGTGCGCAGAGACTATTATAGATAAGGATAAGTGCGCAGAGACTATTATAGATAAGGATAAGTGCGCGGAGACTATTATAGATAAGGATAAGTGCGCGGAGACTATTATAGATAAGGATAAGTGCGCGGAGACTATTATAGATAAGGATAAGTGCGCAGAGACTATTATAGATAAGGATAATTGTACCCATGAAGGCCTTTACAAATGTGTCACTGCTTTATAGATGGGTCACTGCCATTAAATGTGTCCCTGCCTTGTAAATAAATATCTGTTCTTCTGTGGCATTTACACAACTCTTTTCATATGTCTCACATCCTTCTAATTGCTTTCTCTCTTCTACTAGTGTTTGGTCAAAAAAAAAAACATTTTATTTTGTTTGTCTATCATAATAACTATGCTACCTTGTATACAATTATTACGTCTGACAAGTGAACTGTATCTGTAGTTGCAATATTCTGTTTTGTTATATGTGGAGTTTTTCTCCCCGGGCCCCTACTGAAAATATATCCAGTTAGACTAGCCCGGCCAACAAATGTAAAATAAAAATAAAAATAAATAAAAATTGTTAAATTTGTGTTTGGACTGAAATGCAAAGTCAACAAACATCTACTCTTTCTCAGCCAATTTTACTTGTAAAGCTATGTTTCACAAATGTGATCGATGCTTTACAGTCTCACATTTATTCATTAATTTCAGTATTTCTGATCTTCCTCCTGTTCATCTACATCTCCTAATCCCAGACACTGATTCAAGTCCAGGGTACTCCTAATTCTTCTAGTTAACTCATGAGGTTTTTTTTCTGTCTCTCAAGTATTTTCCTTTGGAACATTACAAAAGCTTTCACTGGCAAAGTCTCTCTATAAGCTTTACTGTCAGATGAATGAGGAGTAGAGTCCCCTTCTGTTTGATGACTCACTTTTTTGTTGGACAAACTTTTGTATTTCCTCCTCAGCCTGTTCTGCACTGAAAAATGTCTTTGATCCTCCAGGAAAAAAATATTCTGAAAACAGCTGGGTATAGCAGCTTGAATCTCACACCTGTCCCCCGACATTCTATGCTTCTTGGGATAAATTAGTTGAAACACCTGATATCTTTAAAGGGTAATTTGCATATATCCCATGTTGCCTCTAATACAAGGGGTTTAAGGTAAGTGGAAAGTCTAGCTTTGCTAGATTTTTCTTTTCGTGTTTTTTAACCAATTGTTTTTTCTGTGTGACCTTTTTACTCATTGTTTTAGTTTGTTAGTTGGAATATTTTGCAGTCACCTTAATGTTTATGGATATGAGTTGGGTACAACAACCCTGTGTTTCGAAATGTTAGCCAAACGTTCTACTTATGTTGTGCTGATGATGCCATAAGAAGGCAGAAACATGTATGCTCACAGCTAGTGGGGTTTGACTTTTTTGTCCTGAAATTGTTCACAAATAGACTTAAAAGAATTGTCATTTAGCTGAAACATCTGATATCCTTAAAGGGTAATTTGCATATATCCCATCTCACCTCTAATACAAGAGGTTTAAGGTATCAGACAGTAGAAAGTCTAGCTTTGCTATATCTTAAATAAAATGAGAACAAACATAATGCTTACATACTCCGCGAACTTCGAGTTACGGTGTTCTGAGCATCACTTAACTGAAGATTGACAAACAGCAGGTTTCCTGGGGAATCCACCATCTCTTTTTATAATTAATCAGTGTTCCAGAGGGAGCATCTTTTTGATGTCCAGTGCAAGCTGTTCAGCATGGGTTTCAGTCTGGTGTTAGGGGTCCGAAGGTATTACGGCCCCCAGGGGTGCACTGTCAGAGGCTCCAGCTTTAACGCACATCAGGGTTGGGGGCTGTTCAAGTCTCTCCATGAAGCTGACTTCCTCAGACCTAGGAGTCCAAGGTGAACTCTCTAAGTGAAGAAGTCCTATTTTTGCTTTGATAGCTACTTCTCAAGATCTCCTTTGTGTAAGGTACACCTGGAGGGGGTCTCTACCTCTCAATAGTCTTCAAATGAAAGCTCTGGCTAATCTGACAATTAGCAATATTGTGTTCTAGATCATGGCAGCATGCACATTGACTACATTAACTGAGAAAAATCTACAACTTTAACGTAAACATGCTTGCTTTCTGTGGGGTAGACATGTCCTACACCTCTGTTTACGGCATTCACTTCCCAGATGTCCATTAAAGCACAAACTTGAAAAAGAAAACAGAACAACAATTGGTAATAACGTGGGTAGAAAAGATTCCCCAATAGGGTGCTTATCTGCTCTGGTACTGTTCATTACAGGCCTGGACCAATGTCTGGCTGTGATGCACTCTTGATATAGTCATCAACACTGCAAGTATTGAAGACAGTGCAGTCTAATGTCATCTATATACTAGGTACATGAAGACATCTAAGGTAAGGTAATGTCAGCATGGAAGAAAGGGCTGTCAGCTCTAAAAGCCAGTTCAGACATCAGACTCAGCCTGTAGAAGAGATGTTTAATGTTATGACACACATAAAGAAAGTGCAGTTGTGCAAAACCGTACCATAACAGTACATGTTCTTCTCTTCACTGCTGCAGTATTCTTTACCCAAGGGATCTCTTGCTAAGGAAAGCCCAACGCCTAACCAGTATACCAAAACTATTAGTAATTGTAGGCACTGTACATCACATGTATGCTCCTACACATGGTGTACGGCATAAAGGTGACATATGGATGCACACACTCAGAAATAAAAAAGCCCCAAGAGGAACAGATTTCCCTTAGGGAAAAGGAGAACATGTGCATCCTGATGTAAAAAAATAAAAAAGAAGACAAAGGACCCTTTGGTCAGGAGGGTAAGAAACTACAGGGTAACAGCTAAAATAAAGGGGTAGGTGGGAGGGAGTGAATACTGCAACAGTGAAGAGAAGGACATCTACCACTATGGTTAGATATTACATAACTGTACTATGTCTTGCTACATCACCATTGCAGTATTCTTTACCCAAGTAAGAGTACAAGTACTTAAGAGGAAGCCTGGGAGGAGGAAGGCACAGAAAAGCCCTCTACAAACCCATGCAGGATAGCGATGGAGATAACATCCAGTTTGTAATGCTTAGTGAATGCATGAACAAAGGACCAAGTAGCAGCATCAGGGATGGAAATGGTATCAAACACGTGAAAAAACATGACAGGAGGCAACTGTTCTATTAGAATGTGCCTTTACTGATGAGGAAAGACATTTTCCATAAAAATAATAACAAAATGAAATGGCCTTAGAAATCCAGGAGGAGATGGTTTGTTTAGAAACAGCCAAACCCAAAGTCCTGGGATGAAAAGAAACAAGAATCTGCTCAGATTTGCAAATAAAAAGAACTTATGTATTCACTGTAATGTTCCATGCTGTCCATTTTCATTTTTCCTCAACTAATGGGTTTGGATCCAATCCTCGGATTTGACTCGGCCATTACACTAACTCATGACCTCCAAAAACCGCTTGAGCTCCTTCCCTACCAATAATGCACAAATCCATAACACCCTTCAGATCTTATTTGTATTATAATACGCCATATCTGGAGCTCAACACAAAAGACAGCAGTGTCCTTGAAGCCTCTCACTCCTCCAGAAGTCAGTCATTAAAAAGGATAAGGGGTCAGTGGGTGAGGAGTTGAGGAAGAATGAAAATGGACAACACAGATCTAATGTTATGATGAGTACATAACTTCTTTATCTGATATGGTCAATTTTCATTCATTCCTTACCTAATGGGACAGAGTGCCCAGCTACCTACAATCCTGGGTGGACTCTAAGGAAGGATATGCCCGAGTACAGTTGAGTCAAAGGCTGCTCTTCCACTCGAGACCAGTTCTACTTTGCAATAAGTGATAAAAGTATGAGGATTTCACCAAGTTGTAGCCACACATATATCGTCCATAGATGCTCTAGACCGGAACACAGAAAAAGTTGCCATAGATCTGGTTGAATGAGTCTTTAAAGGCTTTGGTAACGGGAGATTCAACTTGCTACAGACAAAGAAAATGCAATCTGTCAGCCATCTAGCTAGTTACTTTTCTAAACGATTTCCCCAATTTAGTATGTGCAAAGGAGATAAATAGTTGATTTGTCTCTCTAACTTCTTTTGTTCTATGTAGATAGAAACAATTGTCTACGGACATCCATAGGTGCAAATTGTGAAAAGAATACTGTCAGATTCATGGATTGGCTGATGTTGGATTATGACACCACTTTATGAAGGAAAGAAGCACAGGTTTGTAATGTGACCCTATCCTTACAAAAAAATCAAATAAGGAGGTTTAAAAGATAATGCTTGAAGTGCTGAAACTCTTCTAGCAGATGCAAAAGCAACTAGAAAGATAGTTTTCCAAGACAGGAATTTAAGATCACATTTAGCTGCCGGTTCAAAGGGAGAATGAATCAAGTCTTACAGTACCAAATTTAAATCCCATGGTGGAGTGGGGTCTTTATAAGGGGGTCTTAGCAGGAGAGGGCCTCTCACAAAGGCTTTGTACAGCTTCGAGGAAGCCTGTGAAGAATTTTGAAATCCAACATGAATGTTAGAGACTAGACTACTGCAAGGTGAACTTTTATGGCTGATGAACTAGCACCTCCACTAAACAGACTCGCCAAAAATTCCAGAACTGATTGAAGTGGAGCTGAAAAGGGGTCTATATGATTTTGCTCTGCCCAACAAATGAACCTTTTCCATTTACTCCTGTAGAGTTTCCTTGTAGAACGTTTATGGGAAGATAAACATATGGAACAGACAGGGAAAGATAGCATTGGTTGTCAGGCTATTAAAGGAATTGGAGAAACCAGGCTGTTAGTTTAAGGCTTGAGTTATTTGGCTGAGTTATACCTATCGGGTGGGACAGAAGGTCTGGAGATGGATCCAGAACTCAAGGTGAATACTGTAGATGAAGTCAAAAGAAAGGAAACCAAATCTGTCAAGGCCAGTAAAGTGCAATGAGGATGACGTTGCTCTTCAGACATACTGCTTTCTGCAGGAATTGGGAGGGGTTGGAGGGTAAGCATACAGAAGACCGGAGGGGGCCAGTTGTGGAGTAGAGCATCCCTTGATGATTCCCCCGGTGGGGGGAAAAGGGCAAAAAAGCTGCCGCAGTTGTTGTTTAGGGGAGACAAATAAGATCACAGCAAGGCTTGCCCCACTGACTGAGAATCATATCCGTCACTTTGTTGTTGAGAGGCCACTTGTTAGGTAGTAAGACGGACCTGCTCAGTTTGTCTGCTACCACATTAGACTTCCCTGGAATATGCATTGTTATTGGAAAGCAGTTGGAAGATATCACTCACTGACATACTCTAAGGGCTTCTTGATACAGGGGATACGATCTGGTTCCTCCTTGTTTGTTGATGTACCAAACTACTGACATGTCTGTCTGAAATGCAACTGTTCCGAGAGGGAGAGTGTCTTTGAATGTCTGCAAACATCGAAAGCACCGCTTTCATCTCCAAAGCATTGATATGCATGTTGGCCTCTTCCGGGAACCAAGTGCCTTGGACTGTTTTCCTCAGAAAATGCCCTCCCCACCCAATCTAGGAAACATTCATGGTCACTATTGCCTTGGGCTAAGGGAGGATGAAAGGACAGCCTTGTAGTACTTGTTGCGACTGTATCCACCTGGAAAGATATTTTTTGCATACTTGAGTTATTCTGATCTTCACTGGCATGGGTCGAGAAAGCACTGACCACTGTATTGCTAACATCTAGTGTAGAACTCTCATGTAGAATCTCGCTAAAGGAACTGAAATTATTGCCGCTGACACTGAGCCCAGGACCTGTAGAATCAATTGGGCTAAAATTCTGACACTGCAAATTCTTCTCCTGACCTACATCCTTATCATTTGTACTCCTGAAAGAGGAAGACACCGTGTTGAACACATCCCCTATGAACTCCATGTTTGGGTCGGTTCTAAGTGTGACTTGTCAATTTAAGGTTATTCTGAGATGTAAACAAGCCTACAGTACCTGATCGCATACTTCTATCACTTGATGCCTGGTTGTGGCGGTAATGAGCCAGTCATCTAGATATGGAAACACTCATAATCCCTGCAGTCTCAACTGAGCTGCTACCACTGACATGCACTTGAACACCCTGGGGACTGTGGTGAGGCCAAAGGACAGTGCTTTGAACTGATAGTGATCAGTTTCCAGAAGGAAACGTCAGTACCTTCTAGATTTTCTGTTCATCATTATGTGATAGTAGGCATCCTGAAGGTCTATCGGGCACATCCAGTAGTCCCTGCCGCGAAAGGGCAGAACAGACTGAACTGTGACCATCCAGAACTTTGTGTGTTGCTCTGACTAGTTCAATACACAGAGACTGAAAATTGGCCTCAAGTGCACTGTTTTCTTTTGCACTACAAGAATCTTGAGTAAGTTCTGGATTCTATTTGGTGTGGTTGGACCTCTTGGGTGACTCTCTTATCTCAGCAGCATGTGGATTTCTACAGCTGCTGCT
The DNA here is from genome assembly GCF_019279795.1 of Protopterus annectens. NCBI lineage: Eukaryota > Metazoa > Chordata > Ceratodontiformes > Protopteridae > Protopterus > Protopterus annectens. The sequence goes on from NC_056742.1 coordinate 495,219,870, forward strand.
CTCCTCTGATTGGGTGGAACATCAGGGAATGTTCTTAGCAATGCAGGAGGTAGGGAAAAGGGAATTATATAACCTGTGGAAATAATTCCCTGCACCCAATTGACTTTTGTTACATCTAGCCATGCTCTCTGGTGTTGGGATAAGTGACCCCTGACTGCCTCCAGAGGTGGGCAATTGAGCTTTCTTTCAGGAGCGCTGAAAGGGTCTGTCAGAAAAAGAATCTCCAGAACCCTGGTTTTGTGGGCTTCCTGTGCCTTCCATTATAGCACCCCCCCTGCCTCTGGGTGAATTATCTCCACGTGTGTCCTGGAAAGGACCCTGGCACTTTCTGAACCATATTTTTTCACCTCCCCATTGATTCCTGGGAAAGGTCCTTTGAGGGGTCAGAAAATGCACGCCCACTGCAGACAGGGTCTTTCCATCTTTTTCACAGCTGGAGGGTGTGTCCTTCATTGTGGGACCAAACAAAGAAGTGCCGTCAAACAGAGCATTGACAAACGAGAACTTGAAGGCTCTGCAAAATCACACAGGTGCATCAGATGGAAATACCTGAAACTGTGGCCCTAGAGGCACCTTCTGCAGCATTAGAGATAAGCCTCATGGATAAATTAGATATAGCTTGTAGGGTAGCCAAATGAGAGACTACTGAAGATAGAGTCTCAGCAGTTTCAGTTCCTGAAAGAGATTTCAATAGCTCTTTAATCAAATGTCTCTGAAGTCTCATAAAATGTACAGATAGTTCAGCGATCTGAGTGCAAGGTCGCTGAAGCATAAACACGTGACCCAAATTTGTCAATCACCCTAGACTCTTTGTTAGGATGGACAGTGGAACTCTGTTCTGCAAGTTCCTTTTTCATAGCTGTGCCACAACCACGGCATCTTCTGGCACCTCTTTAACCCAAAATTCTCTTCCTACTGGTGGAGCCAGAATCCAGTCTGGTCTCTTGGGGATTGTCTCAACTGCATCGGGTTCCTTCCATGCCCGCCTAGAGACGATACCTCTCAACTGTATACATTTTCACAGAATGTCCAGATTTCTGCCTCATATTTTTGGTCCATTTTTCATAAAATTGTGGTTTTTATGGCAAATTAGTTGCAAATTATTAAAGATTAAAGTTAGAAAATAATGACAGACATTTGAATTCCAGACTTCATACCCTTCAGAAAATTCATGCTAATGCAAAACCTGTTATTCTATCAAATTAAGTTTGGAAGAGTGATATTTAAAAACTGTCCCTATTTTTGGGCCTTTGTCCTATTTTATTTATGGCTTTGTCCAGATTTCTTGCTCTAAGAGGTTGAGAAGTATGCTAGAGACCAAATCAATGAGCTCATGGGTGAGTGGAGTAACCCAGGAGGCAGAACTAGCCATCTCCAAAGGCCTCCAGAAATACTGACTCCTCAAAAGAAGGGTGTTGGGAAGACCACCCACCCTTCTGTTAAAGGATCTCAATCCAAATGAGACATTGGGTAGTGATTTTGGGGGCCCCTCTCCTCCTTTTAAATCAGTGTCCTCAGTGACTGACCCTACATTGGGTAGTGATTTTGGGGACCCCTCCCCTTTTAAATCAGTGTCCTCAGTGACTGACCCTACATTGGGTAGTGATTTTGGGGCCCCTCTCCTCCTTTTAAATCAGTGTCCTCAGTGACTGACCCTACATTGGGTAGTGATTTTGGGGGCCCCGCTCCTTCTTTTAAATCAGTGTCCTCAGTGACTGACCCTACATTGGGTAGTGATTTTGGGGACCCCTCCCCTTTTAAATCAGTGTCCTCAGTGACTGACCCTAGAGAAGATTCCAAGTGCCTCCTTTTGCACTTTCTCTTCCGAGGAACGTCCTCAATGGGGTGGTCCGATGAAGTATCAGAAGAGATTAGGATACCCTCATGGCTGTCCCTGTGGGGTAGAATGTGGAGGCACATGGTACTAAGTCATCTGAGAAGTAGAGGGTGGATCCGAGGGGGTAGGACTCACCTGTCCTGCTGGAGCAGAGAGCACTTTCTTCACAACCTCAAAGACAGATCACTCCAGACAGAAGGAAGGCAATGGAGCTGAGAAAGCAAGTTTCTGGCCCATCACCTCCTACCTCTCTGAGAACCACCCACCTGAGGTGGGTGTCGGAGCTGAGCTGACGAATGCCAAGGCTAAGAGAGGAAGAGACAGCTCTAAAAACCCCAGAGTTGACTCCAACCTCCCGGATCCGACAGGGATGCTTCAGCTCCGACTGTCATCTAGGCTAGTCATCTAGTCATACAGGCAGTAGAACAGAAAAAAGAAAATCAGGGCAAAAATTATGAGGTGCAGCAACCAGTGGGATAAAAGCACTCTCATCAAACTGAACAAACACCCCAGAGGACAAATAGTCTACCAAAGACAAATTTGAGGTAAGTTTGGCCTCCTAGATCAATGACAGCCACAAACCATTCTTTAGCTATGTTCGCAACCTCAAAAGCAATACACAATTGTGTGCAGAGCTCATTGTAAATGGAGGCACCTATACCGAGCCAGAAGATAATAGCAAACCTGCTGTATGATAAATTCATCTCCAACTTAAACCCTCTCTCCCCTCTCAATCTTCCCTTAGGGAATACCATCAAATATAACTCCCCCTTCTATCACTAGGGAACAGGTCTTTACTGCTCTTTCTAAGACCAAGAACACTGTGTCATTGGGCCAAGACAATATCCCAGGATGCCTTATAAACAGTATGAAACATGACCTATCAAAGCATCTGGAATTACTACTTAACTGCAGTCTCCAAACAGGCTTCTTACCTTATGAATGGAGAACAGCAACAGTCATCCCTCTGCACAAAGGTGGGCCATCTACAGACCCTGGAAACCACAGACCCATAAGTCTTACTAGTCTTATATGTAAAGCCATGGAAATGATCAACAGAGATACAGTAATCCTCCAGACACTGGACCCAACCCAGTTTGGTACAGTCAAGGGCAGATCATGCCTACTCAACCTGGTGGACTTCTTTGAGAAGATAACCAAACCAATGGATGATGGAAAAATGGTTCACACTACTTACCTTGACCTGGCCAAGGCTTCTGACAATACCTCACTCGGCATTGTTGTCAAACTCAAGAGGTTTGGCACAAAGTCATACGTCACCCGATGGATAGCCACCTGGTTCACAGACAGGACCCATGCAGTTAGAATTGGGGGAGTCCACCTCTACAAAAAGGCCAGTCACAAGTGGAGTCCCTCAGAGATCAGTCCTTGGACCACTCTTTTTTGGCATTTACTTCTCTGAAGTCATGGCCAATGTCAGTGGTCTCTGGCAGACTACATTTGCAGATGATTGGAAATTAGGAGCTGTCACTGAATCCCACACTGACACAAATGTTCTCCAGGAGGGGCTGACAGACAAACAACTGGTGTCAGAGCCATGGACTAAAACTAAATGCCAAGAAATGCATAATAGTATATTTTGGGAAGTCATCCACCCCTGGTAACTATCATATTGACAACACACCCCTTAAGAGTTGACCAAGTAGTCAGGGACTCACATAATGGTAATCTAGCCTTTGACCATCACGTGTCTACAATAGTGAGGAAATGATTCTATGTTGCATAACTTATAAACAAAGGTATGGCATCTTAAGTCCAAGGAAGTCATTGTTTCACTGTATTCGGCATTCATCACACCTATCACTGAGTACAATGCCCCTTTTGATATGTACCTAACTAGGCGTTTCCAACAATTGGAATGTCCAGAGGTTCCTCACTGAAAGAATGCAGGGCATAAGTAAAATGATCTATGCAGACCGCCTCAAGGCCCTAACCCTGTATTCTGTCTCCTATAGGCTTTTGAGGGGAGATCTGTGCCTGGCATACAGGGATTGTCAGACCCCCACTCTGATGGACCTCCTGCATATCCACAAAACAGCACAAAAATTACCTGTTCTAAAGACTTAAACCTTGCCTGTGATATAAACGGGACTGGCTGGAGAGACAGGTATGTATCCCAGAGACCACCCTATCTACAGAACATCCATGTGAAGCAGAGTTCCTCCCTAACCCAATTCAAGTGCAACTTGGACAACTGGATGGGGAACAAGAAATTCATCCCTAGTCTGGTACCCATGTCTCTACTTTACACAGGCAATCTGTAAATGGTTCATCTCCCAGGCCCCTGCTTGTAAATGTTTCATCTCCCAAATCCCTGCTTACACTTACCAAGGGTATCAGAAGTTGTCAGAGGTTTGGGATGCATGGCTAGGCTTAAAAATGCCCTTGTGGTTGTTAGCCTAGCAAATGACTATGAACCTATCTGGCTCCGAGCATGTTGGAGCCGGTACACTCAGAGCAGTATTTGGATCCAAAGAAAGTGCTGCCTTCGGATAAAAGCCATGCATACCTGGAACACTCTGATCTGAGGACTCTAAAACAACAGGCTGGATTAGAGAAGGAAGACTAGGCGTACCAACAATGGTAGGAAAAGGGTACATTCAAAGGTGTGTGAAATATAAAAATATCAGCATTAGTAACTTGAAAATAAAATTAGAAATTAAATAAGTAGTTTTAAATAAGAAATATGCCAAAAAAGACTCATCTCCTAATCTACACTCAAGAGCTGAAGGCAACCACATCTAGAAGGGAAAGCGGCAAACAAGATCTGAGGGATGTTAGGGATCGTTGCATTATGGTAGGGGAGGAACTCAAGAGTCTTTGGAGGTCACAATTTACTGTTACAGCTGAGTCAGATCCAAACCCATTAGTTGAGGAATGAATGAAAACTGACATCATTAGATCTTTAGTTTTATCAACAAGCAAAGAAGTGTCTTATACCTCCCAAAGACTCAACAGCCACAAGTAAAGAAAAATATTGATTGTAAATAAGTTGTTGAGTCTTCCACGAAACACACAGGATTCTTGGCTAAATTCCACTCTCTTTATTAAACCATAAAATGAAAGGAGATAAGCGCTTTCGCGTGCCCCCTGCACGCTTCTTCAGATCTATCATACTGCATTACTCTGGTCCTTCTATACAAAGTGCATATTGCCTAATTGATCTAATTAATCAATTATATGTTTAACATTCAGTGCTCTTCAATTTAAAGAAATATGTATACTAGCACCCAACATACTAAAAGTCAGACCATTCGAAATGCATTCAAAATACAATAGTATAAGCATAAACACTTCCAAATTTTTTATGACATCTTCTAAACCTTAAAACTATATACACGTGTTCTATACTAACTAACTAATAAAAACCATGAACAATGGTGATTCAATTTCATTCATATATATGTTATACACTTCTCTTAAAACATTTTGAAGCTTTCTTTGAAGCACGAATGATATAATGAAAATATCTAAATGCATAAGTTACATATAAACATTATAAAAATGCTTTCATAACCTCATCATTATGAAAGACTAATGCTAATACACTAAATCTAGCTACAATGGTGTTGCATTAAAATAAGCGTTAGGTGTTTAAAGGAACGCTTACGCTAAAATATGTCTATACATAAATATTAAAAATATTTTTTTACTTATAATAAGTCAAATATCGAATTGAATTACTATTAAATAGCGAAATGATACATTTTAAATCTAAAACATTATGAGAGTGAAAAATTTTTTTCAATCAGTAGCATAAAAACTGCCTATTATATAAAACTAAAAAATGTTCATAGATTGTACAAACAATTAATAGACACAATTCATTGATGTTATTATTGGGATAACTCATGAAATTGTGTTATATTTTGATATGATGTATAAATATAAATCTGAAGTGACAGTAGAGTAAAGACTCATTCAATAACTAATAAAAACATAGATATAAAACTAAATAAATAAATAAATGAATTGAATGAATGGCAATGTGAACTAAAGTTCACTCTGATAGACAATAACATGGAAATTTAATGAACTATTCAAATGATTTGTTCAAAAACTATATAGAGACTATAATACTCTACTTCTCTTCCCAAGCCTCTAAAATAGGTCTCGGGGAAATATGCTGATTCAAACCTGGTGGTATATGTGCCTTGGTCCTAAATATCCATTGTAATTCCAATCTCGCCAAGTAATTCATATTATCCCCTTGTCTTATACTGGGTGCAACAACCTGTAGCACTCTAAAGCCAAAACTGTGTTCCGTGTGAATATTAATATGTCTTGCCAACGCATTTAAATCATTCTTTTTTCTGATGTCATAAATGTGATTGTAAATTCTTTCTTTAAACTTTCTTTTAGTTAAACCTATGTAAAATGCGTCACATTGTTTACATGTGGCTAGATATATCAAATTCATGGTATTGCAGTCTGCATATTTTTTGGGCTCAAATCTGAAGGACCCTGATGAAAGTTCAAATGTTTGTACATGTGTGATGTACTGGCACATGTTACATTTACCACAGGGAAAAGTCCCTTTCATGTGTGGATTCATTGGCAAAATATGTTTGGTGTTATTGTCATCAAAATTAAAAATTAATTTAAGATTATTACAATTCCTGAATAAGAATTGGGGTTTGTCGCCAACTAAGCTTCTAATATGTTCATCCATTGTTAAGACGTTCCAGTGTTTGGCAATGATTTTTTTGAGTTCAACAATATCATTAGTGTATTTCATAGTGTATCTTAATCTATTATTAACACTTGAAGGTTTCAAATAATGTATATTACTCCCATGTGGGCTATGCCTATCATTAATTCCATCTATACCTAATGTAGTATTCTTAATGTGTCTAATTAAATTAGCATCATATCCCCTGTTTAAAAATAGGGTCTCTAGCTACTCTGCTTCCTTCATTAACACATCTTTGTCTCTACACAATCTGGTCAATCTAATGTATTGACTCTTAATGATACCCGAGAAGACATACCTAGGATGCATACTGTTGTAACTTAATATAGTGTTCTTCCAACACGATTTCCTATATAATGATGAGACCAATTTCTTATCATGATTAAATTTAATAGTGACGTCCAAAAAGTTTATAGTATCCTTTGAGTATTCTGCTGTAAATCTTAGGAATTCTGTGGTAGACTCAAGATACCTCAGAAACTCCTGAAATATTGTGAATGTACCTTCCCATACTATTATCACATCGTCAACAAACCTCCTGTATAATTTTACTCTGTGGGCCCAATCACTATTAAATAGATGTTGTTTTTCCCAAAAATGCACAACCAAGTTGGCATAAGTATTAGCACATGGGGTGCCCATGGCGACACCCCATGTCTGTAAGTAGTGCTTTTTGTTGAATAGAAAAACATTATTTTGCAAAACCAACTCTAAAAGCTGGCAGATGAGTATTTGTCTATTATTTGAAAAAGTAGAGTCTCAATTACCATTAATTCTCTAATAGGCTGTATGCTGTAATCATTCGGTATGCAGGTGAAAAGGTTCTTAACATCCAATGTTATCAATAGGATGTCTTCTTTTTCAAACCAATCTTGTTTTATCTGCTCTATATCATTAAGTAGTTGATAGGTATCTTTAAGAATAACTGGTATACTATCCACTACTGGTCTCAATACTTTCTCAATGAAAACTGAAATGGTGGAAGTAGCCCATCCTTTGCCAGACACAATCGGGAGCATAGGAATAGGATGTACATTCTTATGGATCTTAGGTAATCCTTTTAAACATGGAATCAAAGGATCATCTATATGAAGAAATTCATAAGTCTCATAACTGATTTGCCAGCACATCAGCATATCATTATTGTCTATCAGAGTGAACTTTAGTTCACATTGCCATTCATTCAATTCATTTATTTATTTATTTAGTTTTATATCTATGTTTTTATTAGTTATTGAATGAGTCTTTACTCTACTATCACTTCAGATTTATACATCATATCAAAATATAACACAATTTCATGAGTTATCCCAATAACAACATCAATGAATTGTGTCTATTAATTGTTTGTACAATCTATGAAAATTTTTTAGTTTTATATAATAGGCAGTTTTTATGCTACTGATTGAAAAAAATGTTTCACTCTCATAATGTTTTAGATTTAAAATGTATCATTTCGCTATTTAATAGTAACTCAATTCGATATTTGACTTATTATTATAAGTAAAAAATATTTTTAATATTTATGTATAGACATATTTTAGCGTAAGCGTTCCTTTAAACACCTAACGCTTATTTTAATGCGACACCATTGTAGCTAGATTTAGTGTATTAGCATTAGTCTTTCATGATGATTAGGTTATGAAAGCATTTTTATAATGTTTATATGTAATTTATGCATTTAGATATTTTCATTATATCATTCGTGCTTCAAAGAAAGCTTCAAAATGTTTTAAGAGAAGTGTATAACATATATATGAATGAAACTGAATCACCATTGTTCATGGTTTTTATTAGTTAGTTAGTATAGAACACGTGTATATAGTTTTAAGGTTTAGAAGATGTCATAAAAAATTTGGAAGTGTTTATGCCTATACTATTGTATTTTGAATGCATTTTGAATGGTCTGACTTTTAGTATGTTGGGTGCTAGTATACATATTTCTTTAAATTGAAGAGCACTGAATGTTAAACATATAATTGATTAATTAGATCAATTAGGCAATATGCACTTTGTATGTAAGGACCAGAGTAATGCAGTATGATAGATCTGAAGAAGCGTGCAGGTGGCACGCGAAAGCGCTTATCTCCTTTCATTTTATGGTTTAATAAAGAGAGTGGAATTCAGCCAAGAATCCTGTGTGTTTCGTGGAAGACTCAACAACTTATTTACAATCAATCTTTAGTTTTATCCAAATATTATCTAAGCTGTCTGTGCAAATCCAAGGTGTGAAGAACCTTCGCACTGGTAAACTGCGGAACTGCATAAAAGGAAAAAAGGAAGGAGATAAATAGACTGATTAAGGGACAAGTCAGTGACCACCTTGGCAGTGACCACTTGAGGCATAACAGGAGGATTAGTGTGAAAAGAGACCCTTGTCTCTGTGCAAAACTAAGAAAGGAGGAATAGCCATAACAGCCTGACCACCATAACAGAAGGATTAGTGTGAAGAGAGACTGTCATCTCTGTGCAAAACTAAGAAAAGGAATAACAGAAGGATTAGTGTGAAGAGAGACCCTCGTCTCTGTGCAAAACTAAGAAAGGAGGAATTGCCATAACAACCTGACCACCATAACAGAAGGATTAGTGTGAAGAGAGACCCTCGTCTCTGTGCAAAACTAAGAAAGGAGGAATAGCCATAACAGCCTAAAGTTCAGACACCCTCTTGGCTGAAATGAGAGCAAAAGAACAGTCTTCCAAGTATAATGTTGTAAGGAAGTTGAAGAAGCAGGTTCAAAACGAGCCAGGGTCAATGTTCAAGTATAAAATTGAGGTCCCTGGAAAATGGAATAGGCTTCCTGGGAGCCCTGATATGAAGGAAGCCTTTAAAAAACTGTCTGACCTCAAATTTAGACATGAGGAGGATTCAAGGGCAGACAAGAAGAAACTGGTGACAGGTCAGCATTAACTGACGAATATGCGAACCCAGCATGGGGCAGATCACACAAATAACAGAGAACCACATATGATGACAAGAGAGACACCGGACAGAAAATCACTTCCATTTGGACATGCATGATTTACTGTTAGGGAGTTTCCTGGCAACCTGCAGAACCCAAAGCTTATACTCAGGAAAAGAGGTGCTGAAAGTGATCAAAACCCTATTACCCACTGTGTCATTTGAAGAGTGGACATATGAGGACAGATGGGAGAACCCTTGTCTTGTGTGAGAAGATAAACACTGTGAGGTAACTTGTGATAATTGTCCCTGGGCAAATGAGAAAGAAGGGGGTGACCAATGCTGTCTGGGCCAAAAGGGAGTCACCATCAAGATTTTGGGACAGTCCTACTTGATCATATACAGAACAGAGGAAGGGGGGCATACAGAAACATCCCCTTTCAAGGGAAAGATAGGCTGTCCACTTTCCAAGCCAGAGGACTTCAGACTGTGGAACAGAACACAGGAAGTTGTCTGTTCAGACAGGAGGCAAAAAGATCTATCTGAAGAATACCCCACAAAAATAGACAATGTCCAGGAACACCTCTCTGTGAAGCATCCATTTGTGAGCTTGTATAATGGACTTGTTCAAAGGGTCTAGGACTTTGTGCCCCCCTGCTTTCTGGCATACCACATCACTATGGTATTGTCTGCGAAACTTTGAGGGGACCGGGATGAAAGACAGAATGAAAGGCTTGCAAAGCAAAAAGCAAAGACGTCATCTCCATTATGCTGATGTGGTCTAACCTCTGATGAGGAGGCCTGAGACCATGAACCATTAGCAGGCCACAGGGGGCACCCGACCCCTGTCTGAGGCATCTGAAAAGAGGTCTGCAGTGGGAAGTACACCCTGAAAAGAAAGCCCTGGGTTGAGAGAAAGTTGATGAATCCATCACTAAAGCTTGAGCTTTAGAAGAGGAAGGAAAGGTACTGCGAAGTCCAGAGGGTGACGATATTGAAGCCACACTGACTTGACGTACCACTGAAGTTTCGTCATATGGAGCCTGGCAAAATGGAGCATGGGAATAGTGTAAGCCATGAACCCAAGAACCCTGAGAAATTCCCTGGTGATGACAGCTGCCACAGGAAGAAGGGATCGGAAAAAGGCAATTAGAGATGCCAGCATGGGAACTGTCTGAAGTCTGCAGCCAAGGAACTATGATCCTAGGAAGGTATCAGGACTGATTCCTGAAAGTTTATAGTGAACCCCAGACTCTGTAACATGGAAGTAGTAAACTTGACATCTTGAAGCAGAGAGTTGGGGGAGGAAGCTTGAATAAGATGATCATCTAGACGGAAAAATCTGAACTTCTCAAAACTCTGCAAAAAGCAATGACAGAAGCGAGGCATTTTGTGAATACACTTGGGGCAGTACAGAGGCCAAAGGGCAAAGTAGAGAACTGAAAATGCAAGGAACAGACAAAGAAACATAAAAAAATTCCTGAAGAGGGGACAGATGGGCATGTGAAGGTATGCAAAAGGCCTGGTGTAAAAGAACAGAAAATAATGTCTGAAGAGATAACATCCAAAATGAATGAATTTTAAGGAAGGTGTTCAACCTGGAAAGTTCCAGAACTGGTCTCCATGTGCCCTCTTTTCAAGGGACCAAAAGCATCCTGTAATAAAACTCCTTCCTCACTTGTGCAGTGATCTGGACATGATTTGAATGGTACCTTGAGCCAAAGGAGTGTGAAGAACCAATGGGAAATGAGAGAGCTGTTTCCAAGGAAGCTGAAAGTCATCTGTAGCCAATTTGGAAGAGACAGAGGGACAAGGGAATTTGGCCAAGAGAAGAAGGAAGCAAACTGTTAAACAGAACAAGGCTTGTCCTGGAAAGCAGATTTCTGGGTGGCAGGAGTCTAAGCAGAGTTAGCAGGGGAGACATGCCTGGAACCCTTCTTGCCCTTAGGAGAAAGGCGAGAATGCCTACAAACAAATGCAGACTTAGAGGGATAATTCCTGTGAAATGTGGGAATAGAAGAAGCAAAAATGTGTTTCAGCGCCTGCAAGGTTTTGCCCATGTCCTGGACAGACTTGAAAAGTTCAGCAGCAGTGGACACAAAAGAATTTTATTGTCCAAAGAAGAATCTAAAAGTTTGGCCTTAACGTCATTAGGCAAAGCCTGAAGACAAGGCAACAATAACGCCTCATAACAAAACCGAAGGGCTAGGCAACAATAATGCCTCATAACAAAACCGAAGGGCTAGGCAACAATAACGCCTCATAACAAAACCGAAGGGCTAGGCAACAATAACGCCTCATAACAAAACCGAAGGGCTAGGCAATAATAACGCCTCATAACAAAACCGAAGGGCTAGGCAACAATAACGCCTCATAACAAAACCGAAGGGCTAGGCAACAATAACGCCTCATAACAAAACCGAAGGGCTAGGCAACAATAACACCTCATAACAAAACCGAAGGGCTAGGCAATAATAACGCCTCATAACAAAACCGAAGGGCTAGGCAACAATAACGCCTCATAACAAAACCGAAGGGCTAGGCAACAATAATGCCTCATAACAAAACCGAAGGCTGCAGCCCTGGAAGAGGCATCGGCTGCATCACAGCTGCATCTGACAGAGGGACATGCAACCGTCGCAGCTGCATTTGACAGAGGGACATGCAACCGTCGCAGCTGCATTTGACAGAGTGACATGCAACCATCACAGCTGCATCTGACAGAGGGACATGCAACCGTCGCAGCTGCATTTGACAGAGTGACATGCAACCTTCACAGCTGCATCTGACAGAGGGACATGCAACCGTCGCAGCTGCATTTGACAGAGTGACATGCAACCTTCACAGCTGCATTTGACAGAGGGACATGCAACCGTCACAGCTGCATTTGACAGAGTGACATGCAACCGTCGCAGCTGCATTTGACAGAGTGACATGCAACCGTCACAGCTGCATTTGACAGAGTGACATGCAACCGTCGCAGCTGCATTTGACAGCATGACATGCAACCATCACAGCTGCATTTGACAGAGTGACATGCAACCATCACAGCTGCATTTGACAGCATGACATGCAACCATCACAGCTGCATTTGACAGAGTGACATGCAACCGTCGCAGCTGCATCTGACAGAGGGACATGCAACCGTCGCAGCTGCATTTGACAGAGTGACATGCAACCGTCACAGCTGCATTTGACAGAGTGACATGCAACCGTCACAGCTGCATTTGACAGAGTGACATGCAACCTTCGCAGCTGTATTTGACAGAGTGAAGAAGCAGAACCCAACAGGGACAGGGACAAAGCTTTCTCCTCGGAATTAGGAAGGTCAGAAGCCATCTTAGAAACCTGAGAAAAGACAGCCAAGACATACCTGCTCATAGCTATCTGGAAGCTAATAGCCCTAAAGGATAAAGTAGCAGTAGTGCAGACATCCTTGGTCAGCCTTTCCATATCCCTACTAACCTTAGCAGAAGGAAAACACTTGGCAGAGGGTAATAACTTGGTTTGTCACAGGAGACTAACACTACAGAAGGTTCAGCATTATGGCATTTATAAAGAAATTTGAACTCCTCAAGCATTTTACAGAATCTATCCGGCTTCTTAGGTGTAGGGGGCTGAGAGTCAGGGGCTATAGACTCTGCAAAGAAAGTGTCCAGAAGGGCAGTCAGAACAAGAGGGACAGCAGATGGCTTTGGAGATCCATTGATAGGCACTCATAATAGCTTTACTGAATTTCACACACTTGTGAACAATCCCACTAAAAATAATCCATCTTATGGGCAACAGTATGCCCAAAAGAGAGCTCCTTCAGGAGGAAATCTTGGTTTATGGAGTCCTCATCCTCTGAATTGTAGCTCAAAGGGGAAGGGATTTGTAAACAGTAAGCCAAAGATTCTTCCCAGAGTCCAGGTCTTTATCTGAGGAATCCAATTCTATAGGCTTCTTGAGTGGAGTAGAAGACCAGGGAGAAGCAGAAACAGAGACCCCTTGAGAAGGCTTCAAGGCCATCAAAGCATTAAATAAACCCCGAGATGAAATCCTGCCATTCACATTAGGGATCCTTAACAACAGGGGAACTATGCTTTGTTTTTTGTTTCTTTTTCTGTGGGACATCTGCTCAAACTACCCTCGGAGGGTCAGATCCCTGGTGTGACTCAATAATGGTTGCAGGAATCTCCTCCTTCACTAAGATCTGTGGAACCAACCTTTGTCATTTGGCTGTAACCAGCCAAACCCCCCCCCCCCAATCATAAAGATGCTTGAAAAGCCTCCAAGGATGTGAGAGAAGTCTGCTCCTTGCCAGCCTCTGACCAGGTCACAGCAGAGGAATCCAAAGCAACCATCGTACTTGTCCTCTGGGCTTTCACCAGCCTCAAAAGGGATGTCAGGCTAGTGTGAGATGTCTGCTCCTTGCCAGCCTCTGACCAGGTCACAGCAGAGGAATCCAAAGCAACCAGCGTACTGTCCTCTGGGCTTTCACCAGCCTCAAAAGGGATATCAGGCTAGACAGCAGCCAAATCAGATCTAGCATTTTTGGTTGCCTTCTTGGCACCACAGCACCTTAAGCCAACAACTAAAGATGTTGGCTGTCTAGATGCATGGGACACGGAGAAGAGATGACTACAAAGGGTCTTAGGCACAGCCATTTGACAGACAGAACACTGCACATGATTGTGGGAAGAACCCAAACTGAAGAGACATTGGTCGTGACTGTCTTTATGGGGAATCTGCCTCCCACATTGACATTTTCCCTCTCTGAATAACATGAACACAATAACCACAAAAAAAGAGAAGAAACCCCAACCCAACTTATCTGAAATATGGTTTGGTATACAGCAAAGCAGAAGGGCATTCAGATCGATGTTCAACAATGGGATGTGGACTAGTGGCAAAGATGTTCCGAGTGTGTGCATCCGTATGGCATCTTTATGTTCTATGCCATACGCAGGGACCATATGTGTGCTGTATGACGCCTGTCAGTACTAAAGGCTTTTGTATAATGGTGGCATTCAGCTATTACTGACAGGACATCCCTTAGGTAAAGGATACTGAAAATAGGATATGGAAGGATGTCATCTATTACTGGTCTGCTCAAACAGAAGTAGATTCGGACTATATACACTCAAAGGGGTCATGCTGTCTTCAAATATGCTACATCTGCAGTAACTGCAGCCTCAAGATGATCAGGTTATGTCTCACAGAAAACCTTGGGAACATAAAGAGTACGGTATGCAACCTACCAATCAGTGTGAAGGAAAGGACATTGAAATAATATCCAACAAAGTTACTATGACTAAACAACAGTCTCCAAGTCAAAAACAAAGCAAAAAAATAAGTTATGTACTCACCATAACGTTCCATCTGAGTAGGTACTTCATTTGTCTGCAACCTGTGGGTATCGGATCTGACCTCGGATCCGAGCCGGCAGCTTCACTAGCTAAAAGATCTGAGCTCCTAGCTCCTCCCCTACCCACAATCCCCTGCTGCCTACTGTATTACCTCAGATCGAGTTTACTCAGTCCAAAAATTCACACCCTTGACCGAAGATCAAGTACTGCCTAACCTCATGAAAAAAAAAAACATTTTTCAGGTGACCAGGTATCACGATATGGTTAGGGGGCATGGAGGGGGGGGTCAGTTGCAGACAAATGAAGTACCTACTCAGATGGAACGTTATGGTGAGTACATAACTTCTTTATCTGAAGTAGTTACTTCATTTGTTCTGCAACCTGTGGGACAGAGTCCCCAGCTACCTATAAAAATAACCCTGGGTGGCCTTACAGAAAGATATTCCGAAGCACCACGAAGCCAAAGGAAGCCCTACTCCTCGAAATCATATCCAATTTATAATGGGAAATGAACGTATGAGAAGAGGACCAAGTAGCTGCTGAACATATGGCGTCCAGAGGAACCCTGGACCAAAAGGCTGCTGATGTAGCAATGGATCGGGTTGAATGAGCGTGGATTCCCATAGGAACTGGTTTACCTGAGGACGTATACCCGTGGATTATGCACTGAGAAATCCAATTAGCTAGGGTTACTTTAGAAATTGCTTTTTTCATAGCTGATTTGGCGAAAGACACAAACAACTGATCAGACTTGTGAAAATCTTTAGTCCTGTGCAGGTAGAAACGTAGTTGCCTGTGTACATCCAGTTTGTGCAATGTGTACTCCCCTTTGTTCTGAAAATTTGGAAAGAATACCGGTAAATTGATTGGTTAATATTTCACTCTGAAGCCACCTTTGGTAGGAAAGACGGGTTAGTCCTAAGAGACACTCTATCCTTATGAAAAATGAGGTAGGGGGGTTTCATGCACAGGGCTTGGAGTTCTGAAACCCTCCTGGCTGACGTAATAGCCACTAAAAAGGCTGTTTTCCAAGACAAGAATTTTAACGGAACCGAGGTGGCAGGCTCAAAAGATGGACTTGTCAAAGCTTGTAAGACTAAAGTTAAGTCCCATAGAGGAATCACCGATTTCACTGGTGGTTTCAAAAGAAAAATGCCCCTCAAGAAGGTTTTACATATCTTTGAAGATGCTACAGATCCCAGTCCATCTCCCACATGAAGATGGGAAATGGCTGCTAGCTGCACCATAACTGTGGAAGCGCTCGCTCCTTTTTGAAAGATTAGCAACAAAAAATCCAGAATCGTTGGAATAGGGACTGTAAATGGATCCAGGTCCTTGCCTTCGGCCCAGATGGAAAAACATTTCTATTTACTATTGTAACTTTTTCTGGTAGCAGGCTTATGGGCCGCCACCAGAATGGCCTTCACTGGTGATGAGATACCGGGAGTCCTAGCCATCAGAGGAACTGGATTAACCAAGCAGTCAGCTTGAGGTTTAGCAGGTTCGGGGTTTGGCATCCCGCAAGATGCGAAATGAAATCTGGAATGGGATCCAGGATCCACGGAGGAACTATACTGTGAGACTGCAGATGAGGGAACCAGATCTGACGAGGCCAGAATGGGGCTATGAGGATAACTCTGCTCCCCAGCCAACGTGCTTTCTGAATGAACTTCGTCATAAGTGGGAGGGGGGGGTAAGTATAAAGGAGACCGGGTGGCCAAGCATGCACCAGAGCGTCTCTCGGGGTCTCCCCTGAAGGGGGAAGTAATGCGAAGTACTCGCTGCACTTTGTGTTTGACGGGGAGAGGTGAAAAGATCACAGCGAGGCCAACCCCATGCGCAGAAGATCTGCTTCGCAACTGAAGGATTGAGAGACCACTCATACGGGGTGAGAATCACCCAACTCAGTTTGCCCGCCAATATGCTGGACCGACCCGGAATGTGCATTGCTACTAGAAAGCGGTTGGTGGATATCGCCCATTCCCACACTTTCACAGCCTCTCGGCAGAGGGGATAAGACCTGGTTCCCCCCTGTTTGTTTATGTACCAGACTACCGCCATGTTGTCTGTCTGGATCGCAACAGTCCCTAGACGGAGAAGGGCGTGGAGTGCTTGCAATGCCAAAAGCACCGCCCTCATCTCTAGGACATTGATATGCAAAGCGGCCTCTATGGGGGTCCACGTGCCTTGGACGGTTCTGCCCGAACAATGCCCCCCCCACCCGAGGCGAGAAGCATCCGTGGTCAACGTGGCTTGGGGTGGGGGAATTACAAAGGGTCTCCCTTCTCGCAGCTCCCGCGAGTGAAGCCACCAAAGGAGGGAGTCCCTGCAAATTCTGCTCAGTGGAATAGAGGTGTTCAGCGGGTGAAACACTAGTGACCATTGAACTTGAAGAGTCCACTGTAAGATCCTCATCCGTAGGCGTGCATGAAGAGAGAGACCGATGGCCGCTGCCACAGACCCCAGTGCCCTCAAGAATAACTCCGCTGCAGGAGCTGGGCTTCGAAGAAGGGCTAAGACCTGATGCGATAAGCTGTTCAGCCTGTCTGGAGTTAGGAGGGCCCGAGAGATGCGAGTGTCCAATTTGACCCCTATAAACTCCAAAACCTGCACTGGTTGAAGGAAGGACTTTTGAAGGTTCACTGATATGCCCAAACTCTGGGCGAGAGTTAGAGCATAATCCCTTGCAACGCAGAGTTGATGCCTGTTGGGGGTGGCAAGGAGCCAGTCGTCCAGGTACAGGAACACCTGAATGCCCTGGAGTCTCAGGTGGGCTGCAACCACTGCCATGACCTTGGTGAACACCCTGGGGGCTGAGGTGAGGCCGAACGGGAGAACCCTGAATTGATAACGACTGTCTCCCAGCCAGAAGCGGAGAAACCTCCTGGATTGTCTGTCCATCAGAATGTGGTAGTACGCATCCTTGAGGTCTACGGAGCACATACAGTCGTTCTCCCGAAGAGGGGGAAGAATAGACTGAAGAGTGACCATCCGGAACTTCTATTTGGGGACGAACAGGTTCAGGGCGGAGAGATCTACAATCGGTCTTAAGTCCCTGTCTTCTTTGGCACCAAAAAGAACCTGGAGTAGTAGCCCAATCCGGACTGGTCTGGGGGGACGGGGCTGGATGGCTCTTTTTCCTAGCAGCTTTGATACCTCTGAAGCTGCTGCCTCCCTTTGATCGGGTGGGACATCGGGGAGGCGCCTGACTTTGGGGGGTAAGTTCATGAAAGGAATGGAGTAACCTCTGGATATGATTCGGAGCACCCATCGATCTGTTGTGATGGACTCCCAATTTGACAGATGCTCCGATAAACGCTACCTGACTGCCTCCAGAGAGGGATTGCCGGGTAAGCCCTCAGGGCTGTTGTGCGGGCCTGTCCGAGAAAGGTTCCCTAGACCCGAAGTTACGCGGCCCCCCTCTGCCTCTGGGCCGGCGGCCACCTTGTCCTCCTCTGCCTCTAGAGGATGAGGGGTCCGAAGCCGGATGGGACTGCTGAGACTTGCGGAACCACAACTTCTTTTGTCCCCTCTGATTCCTTGAAAAGGATCGTTGGGGATTCGAGAAGCGGACCCCGACGACAGACAGCGTCTTCCCATCCTTCTTGCTTTGGACCAGCGTCTCGCGTATGGTCTTGCCAAAAAGCGAAGATCCGTCAAAGGGTGCATTCGTGAAGGGCGCCTTGAAAGGTTCCGTGAAATCGCAAACTCGGAGCCAGGTGTGACGCCGCAAGACGACCCCGGCTCCGCTAGCTCTAGCGGCTCCCTCCGTAGCATGAGAGAGTAACCGCATGGACGTGTTAGAGATGGACTTTAGAGTGGCCATACGAGTCACAAATGTGCTTTTATCCATGACCGTCATGGACTCTGAGGGGGCTGCAGCGTATTCCTTGATTAAGTCTCACTGTAGCCTGATAATGTGTGCCATATAGTTCAGTGCCCTTATGGAGAAGGTTGCTGAAGCAAACATCCGCTTCCCAATGGGGTCCATCGCCCGAGATTCCTTATCCGGACGATGGACCGAGGAACTCTCCTGTGCGAGTTCCTTCTTCGTGGCGGCCGCCACCAACATGGCATCAACAGGGGACCCCTTAGCCCAGGACTGCCTATCTGCGGGGGGGGCTAAGAACTTTGTCGGGATGTCTGGGGATTGGATCCACAGTGTCGGGCTCTTTCCACGCCCTGGTAGTGATTAAGTCCACCAGGGGGTCAGTCGGGGGGGGACACCCAGGAGGTAGACGGGCCTGCCTCAAACACCTCCAGAAACACCGATTCATCTGAGGAAGGTTTTTCGGCAGACCACCCCCCTCTAATACGCAACATTTCCATGATGTCTCCAAAGGAGACATCCTCAGGGGGGTGACCTTGGGGAACCTTCCCCTTCATCCAAATCCGTGTCCGTGGTGAGGGACTCAGGGGAGTCCAGGTGCCTCCTTTTACACTGCCATTTGCGAGGTACCTCCTTGGTGGGACTGTCCAAGGAGGGCTCGCCCACGGGGTCCTGTTCCTCCAAGGGAACTAACTGGAGGGTTTGAGCAAGCTGTCCAATAGGATGGATAACGGAGGATAGACCCACATGCATAGGGGGAGTAGGAGGATCCGAGGCCCGAACCGGGGATCTGGAAGACCTCGACAGCACCCTCTCCACTACCTCAAAAGCCGAAGGAGAACTACTTTCCCCAGGCTCCGAAAGTAGTCTCCTCGGCTCCGAAGCAGGGATCGGAGTCGGAGCCAAAGCGATCTGATCCGAGAGAGAAGTGTGCTCCGACCTAAACTGCGCCGGAGACACACCAATCCCCACGGATCCGATGCTCGGCCCCGAGAGCTATGATCCGACACGCTCGAGGGTATGGTCGGCGAAGATACCGGAGCTATCGGCGCCGATGAAACCCCGGCTCCGAAAGGGCCCGGATCCGATGACTCCAAAACCCTAAAGCGGGTCGGAGAAGGAGTGATCGGAGCAAAGAAAGGGGCTGCGCTTCACCCCTGAGGGGGGGAGGCAAGAGCACCCCCATCTGCATTTGGGTCTGCAGGAATCGACGCATCATCCGATCCATGTCCGCGTCGGTAAGGCTCCTGGTTGACCTAGAGGAAGTCATAGACCGGTAACTCCTCGTCTGGCTCCGGCGAGAATCAAGGCAAACGGAGCCGAGAGGGGGAGGATCCGGAGACCTTCGAGGGAGAGCTAACAACTTTCGAAGGAGGGGCTGAGGGGTGAGCCTCAACCCGCCTTTTATGAGACCTGTGCTTATCTTTCTCTTTATGTCTCTTTTCTTTAGAGACAGAAGCACTAGAGTCCCCTGAACTCTGCACAGCAGAGGGAGTTTGAGTCCCAGGCAGAGCGGGGGAGCTAAAGGACTACGGTAGCAGCCTGAGCCTTCGAGGGGGAGGAAGAAGAGGCTGAGTCCTGGGGAAGTAAGCCTGCCAGGATCAGCTTGTTCTTCCTATCCCTGATTGCCCGGGGATTAAAGGCTGCACAAATTTAGCAAGCCGTTGATAAATGGGCCACTCCCAGGCACAAAACGCACTGAGTGTGGCCATCAGCTGGGGAAAGCTTATGGCCACACTCAGAGCACTTAGTAAAAACGGCCTTGGGCCCTTCAGCCATCACAGATACACACACCCAAACACTAAGGGGGGAGGGGAACAACACACAACGCTAACGACTACGAATAAAACTACCACAGAAAAGGGGGTCTAATACTCTAATTCTACTAGGGGAATTAACACTACAACACACGCTAACTAAAAATTTAAATTTAAAGATGTTTTCTCAGAGAGAAAAAAAAGGTAACGATCTCACCAAGCCTAAGGAGCTCTTCACAAGTAGCTGCTTCAGCCGCAGCAAACTCGATCTGAGGTAATACAGTAGGCAGCAGGGGATTATGGGTAGGGGAGGAGCTAGGAGCTCGGATCTTTTAGCTAGTGAAGCTGCTGGCTCGGATCCGAGGTCAGATCTGATACCCACAGGTTGCAGAATAAATGAAGTAACTACTTCAGATCAATAGTTATTTTCTTTTCCAGCCTTCACAGCATACTGCAATTTGTCAGATTTTAAAGTCATCTTTCAATGTCCTCAAAATTATTACTTTAATAAAGGGGTTTGTCTCAGTTCAGGGACTCTTCCAACACAAATTCTGTAAAAACAAGTTGGAAAAGGACTCACTTATCTGTCTTTAAAACTAGTACAGGATAGAAGGGATAACATAACAGTGTGAACACAGTATGAGATTAGGTCGACCTCCTCCAGATTATTGGTGCCAAATAGCACAATTTTAATAGTGATGCACCTACCTTATAGAGGTCTTCAATACACTGGGTCAAGGTGGCTTCATCGACAATGACAGCCCCAGGGTGCAGCTCCTCCTGTGTGCCTACTGCAAACACCAAAAAAGAGTGACATGAGAAATAAGCATTTGTTCTGAATCATCCTACAACAAAACAGACAGCTGGCTAAGTAACAGCCTAGATATCATTTGTTACCGTGCATTTACCCTTCTTTGCATTTTAAACACTCCTGTCCCTAGTTGTGTTCTCTGAAGCAAGTGGTTGGCTGGGACTACACAAGGTGGTCACTCAAGTATCCCTGCCAACAATTCAATACAATCCTCTTAATTAGGGCATCATTCCCATACTAAAGGGGCTCTTTCACAGGATACAATTATTGGTTCATCCACAGATATAGTTATTTATGTAGTATTTACATTTTCTTCCTAATGAAAATGCATACATTTTAACACAACCCATTTACGATATGCATAAACATACTCGTCAGACCAAACAAGAAGGTAAACAAAAAGAAAGAATACAAGTGTGCCAGTCACTCAAAACAAGATGGGATCACTCCTGCCTGCAAAGATGACATCGAGCTCTGCATGATGGACTTCAGCAACAAAGGTAAATTCAAATCAAAATCCAGATTCCAACCTGACTGGCAAATGAAAGATGGTGATTAAAGTTATTCTAATGGATAAAAAAAATCAGAGACCATGCTCTTCCACTAGTATTCAACCGGGGTGAAAAGCATGCAACAGAGGTAGCTGAATTTGCCCCATATAAACTGCTATATTTAAACTTTACCTAAAATAACAACACATTCTGACAGAAAACCACAGCAAAGAGCATGAAAGCAGCTGCGACAGACATCCAAACGTTAATATCAATGCTTTACTATAACAGAGTTAAGCACTTTCGTCTTTAAGTGCAGGACTTCATCAGAACTGAATAAATCAATATTATCCCACATTTAGATACAAAAGTAAAATCATGTATGTTAATCATCAAATAGAATCTTGAAATAAATTAATGAATATACAAACAATCCGTCTAACTCAAATATCCTAAAACAGCATGTAATCAAACCCATACCCCAAACACCATTCAAATATCTTAAAACAGCATGTAATCAAACCCGTACCCCAAATACCATTCAAATATTCTAAAGCAGCATGAAATCAAACCCATACCCCAAACACCATTCAAATATTCTAAAACAGCATGAAATCAAACCCGTACCCCAAACACCATACAAATATCCTAAAATAGCATGTAATCAAACCCGTACCCCAAACACCATTCAAATATCCTAAAACAGCATGTAATCAAACCCGTACCCCAAACACCATTCAAATATCCTAAAACAGCATGTAATCAAACCCGTACCCCAAACACCATTCAAATATCCTAAAACAGCATGTAATCAAACCCGTACCCCAAACACCATTCAAATATCCTAAAACAGCATGTAATCAAACCCATACCCTAAACACCATTCAAATATCATAAAACAGCATGTAATCAAACCCATACCCCAAACACCATTCAAATATCCTAAAACAGCATGTAATCAAACCCGTACCCCAAACACCATTCAAATATCCTAAAACAGCATGTAATCAAACCTGTACCCCAAACACCAAATACCCTAAAGCAGCATGTAATCAAACCCATCCCCCAAACACCATTCAAATATCCTAAAACAGCATGTAATCAAACCTGCACCCCAAAAACCATTCAAATATCCTAAAAGAGCATGTAATCAAACCCATCCCCCAAACACTATTCAAATATCCTAAAACAGCATGTAATCAAACCCATCCCCCAAACATCATTCAAATATCCTAAAACAGCATGTAATCAAACCCATCACCCAAACACCATTCAAATATCCTAAAACAGCATGTAGTCAAACCCGTACCCCAAACACCATTCAAATATCCTAAACAGCATGTAATCAAACCCGTACCACAAACACCATTCAAATATCCTAAAACAGCATGTAATCAAACTCGTACCCCAAGCACCAAATATCCTAAAACAGCATGTAATCAAACCCATACCCCAAACACCAAATACCCTAAAACAGCATATAATCAAACCCGTACCCAAACACCATTCAAATATCCTAAAACAGCATGTAATCAAACCCATAACCCAAATACCATTCTTTAACAATGTACAACCTGTCTTTAAAATAAATAAAATGCTAGTTTATGCACCCTATTTTGATAGTAAATGGATAGCGAACAATATATAAATAAATATATTACATAAAAAACTATAAATGGTAAAAAGATAACATTTCTTTTGCTAAAAAATACTCAAAGCTGTTACATACACTTATGAAACTAAGGTTTGGCTGATCTTAACTTGAGCAGACTACTTACTGAGATATTATCATTCAAACCAGGTACCACATCTGCATTCAACTTAAACTGCCACAGCAATTCCCTATATTTAATTAATGTTTCTAAGGACCACCCTGTGGCTTTTCTGGAATTTGTTCCAACATAGCTAATTTAAAATTCTTGTGGCCTGGGCGTGCAACTTGAATGTTTATATAATTCATTGTTTTCATTTACCTTTTATAATATCACAAAAGTGTTCATAAATGCACTTAACTTGCTCTCTTTCAGTTTTACCAACATGAAAAGTGTCACAATCTTCACAAAGGCATACATTTAAATCATTTTACCAAATTAATAACCTTACTTCAAATTTTGATCAAACTTTGAGTAATATTTTAGATGACTGCATCAAGAAAGGGTGCAATTTTGAAATTAAACTGAACATAAGAATCATCATCTAAACTAATCAAATCAAATATAATTAATTCTCCAAGAATGAATAAATGTGGGCAATGCAATCAATGAATTTATATCCATGTCGGTGACAATATTAAGATTCAGGGTCCTGCACTTAGGAAGGATGAAGCTTAACTCTGCTATAATAAAGCATTGATACTAAATGTTCGGGTGTCCATTTCTGCTGATTTCCTGCTCCATGCTGTGGTTTTTGGGGAGAATCTGTGGTTATCTTGGTTAAGTCTATTTTTGCCTGGCTGACTTTTGTGGTTGATTCATTTAAAATTTCCTTAATCAATGGTGAAAACCTTTTCTGTAACTAAAGATTCAAGACAGGGTTACTCCTCACCACTCTTTTGTTGTTTACATAGAAACCTTTAACAAATTAAAATATTAACTAAGCAGGTAAATACATAATCTTTCATGACTTACAGATGACATTTTAATCATCTTAAATTCTGACTTGCACAAACTGCAGAAATTAAAAATGAGGAATAAATTAAACACAATTTGTTTACTTGTTTACTTGTGAAGGAATAACTTCTGACATTTATTTTTTAGCTAGTACACATACTCCCTATGTAACACTATAATTGCTTAACAGGATAAAATAAACCCATCTAGTCTATCCTTTTAAATGTTTTAAAATTCTACCTCCTCACCATCCATACCTTCCCTCCACCTGTGCTGCAATCTCATGAAAGCATCAAGGAACTCCCTACAGACAAACGCACACATACACACACACACACGCACGCACGCACACACATATACGCGCGCACTCTCGCACACACTCTCTCTCTCACTGATTATAAACAACTAAACATTTCATTTAAACAGACACAGGATCAGCTGCAGCTGCTTCAGTGAATACCATCGCTGCATGCACTTGCATCCAATCTGCAACTCATCTGAGGTACTGAGTGCATCTCCTAACAGCTTGCTCCTACTGATTATACCCACTAACAACTTGCTTCACCCCTTCAATTGCTACAGTACTCTTCCCTATCACTGCCCTTAAGTTAACAGCCCTGTAGTTATCCATGTTTTTTATTGCTCCTTCTTTTAGAAAAAAGTGTTATGTCATCCACTTCTCAGGCACTTTTATACTGGCCAGTGCTGTACTAAAGATCTCTATCTGGGATCTACCAGCACAATGACTGGATTTCTATGAACCCCAGAAGCTAAATGGTCCTGTGCTTTATCCTCCCCTAAAACAGTCAGTTCCATTTCCCCTCCTCCCTCTCTATACCTGTGTCTGTCCACTGCTGTCCCTTCTCTGCCCCACCTCCCTCCCAACCTGGCACCTTTCGCTTGCTCTTCCTTGTGAAGTCACCATTCAGTTCCTCTGCTTTTCTCCACTCTTCCGTGATCTGTCTCATTCCCACTGCAGTTTGGCCTGATAATATCTGTTCTCCCCTTCTCCCTTTCTGATGTTTACTCATACATCACCTTGTTTTCCTTCCTGATCCATCATGCCTGCCCTTTCAATGTGCCTTTGTTGCCTTTTTTTTTACTCTTGTATTTTTGTTTCCTTCACTTCCTCCCTCCCTGGCTGCCTTTCCTCACCATATAGACCACATATTTTGCTCAGACTGCTAGCCCCACATTCCATCCCTATATAACCACGATGGTCTTCTCTTTAGCCCCACATTCCATCCCTACATAACCACAATGGTCTTCTCTTTAGCCCCACATTCCATCCCTGTATAACCACGATGGTCTTCTCTTTAGCCCCACATTCCATCCCTATATAACCACGACGGTCTTCTCTTTAGCCCCACATTCCATCCCTATATAACCATGATGGTCTTCTCTTTAGCCCCACACTCCATCCCTATATAACCACGATGGTCTTCTCTTTAGCCCCACATTCCATCCCTATATAACCACAATGGTCTTCTCTTTAGCCCCACATTCCATCCCTATATAACCACGATGGTCTGCTCTTTAGCCCCACATTCCATCCCTATATAACCACGATGGTCTTCTCTTTAGCCCCACATTCCATCCCTATATAACCACAATGGTCTTCTCCTTTTGCTTCTTCCAAAAACTTTTGTCCACAACCCCAAGTGCTCCACCCACACTAATTTTAAAAGTCTGTTTTCTCCTCCTGTCTGTTCTTTGTGTACTAACTCCTCTCAGACTTGTTCCTCAGCTTACCATAATCTATTTTCTAAACTCCCATTCCATACTCCTATTCCAGAACACACAATGGAGTAATTGCTGTTGGATAACCACATCCAGTAACCCCCCTGACTTAACAGTATGTATAGAACTATGTCTTTTCTGACACAGTCCTGCTGGCTGAACCTCTCATGCCCAACACCTCCAACAGTTACTGCTCCCTCTCTGTCCTGTGCCTTACAGTTCCCAGGTATTCCCGGCAATTTAACAGCACTTTATCTGCTCAGCTGAGGTTTATCTGTTAATGTAAGGCTCTATCTAGCTAACTCCCCAAGTTTTGTCACACATTATGGCAATGCCTTGCTGTGATCTTTCAGTAAGAATGTCATTCTCTGGAGGAAGCTTATATGATCACGCAGAGATATGGATCACCATGTGCCAGGAGGTTAATGGGGTCAGACAAGAAGTCATACTACAGCTTGCCAAGGTGGTGTGTGTGTTAAAATGCCTTAACTGCCCCCTCCCTGTGCTTACAGTGGGTGTCTACACAAGCATGGCAGGAAGTGCAGCCCCATATCTGCAGTGATGTTATACCTCTAAATGTGCTGCCCACCTCAATGTTTGCTAACACTAGTTATCAGTTTCCTTGTGAATCGTGATGTCACAAGTGCCACACCATGATCCCGCATCCTCCTTCACAGACGAATCATGCAGGCATAAGCGCGGTCTTCCTCTCTCTTCCCTTATCAACTCTTCCAGTGCATGGGATGCTAGTCAAATCTGGATTTTCTGGATCTTAGTCAAGAATTTATCACTTCACTACATAAAGTCAAACAAATATTCAAATAGTCTTCATTTTTCCTGTAAAACTGCATACCATATGCATCAGTATAACATTATTTTCAATAGAGCTGCAGAGCTTGACATGACCTGTCAATTTTTGGCACAGTTAATTACAATGAGTGTGGAATAGGGCATGTTCCCTCTCAGCAGTTTCCTGCACTTCAGGCATTTTTCTTCTACAGCAACTTTCTTTTAGCTTCATGAGTGTTCATCTTTATATTGCCCCTTTCGTCTCAGTAAAGTGTTATTCATTTAATGCCTACATTTACATTCATGCAATTCATTTTTTAATGGTTCCTTAAAATTTAAATGTATTTCCATCTAATATGGCTGGTGCACAGTCCCTACCAGATAATCAGATATTAAGATAGTAACATCGCCTCAGAATAAGGAAGGAAGAGGAACAGCTTTGCAAGAAACAAACTTCTTTAATACGCATCTTGCCCAAGAAAGTTGATAACTACATGGCCAAGGTGCTGTGTGACTTCTTCCAGACATGGAGCCATTACCTACACCTACCAAAAAAGTGGGATTAACAATTATAATCATTCAAAATATATTTCTCAAAGAAATTAACCCATTTTGCACAGACTTTTCTGAACTGCTTTGAAATTGAGTAATATGTCAGTGACCACATATCTGTGGTCATTTTTCAACTTACATGGAATTCCTCAATGATGGAAGCAAAGGATTATCTTGTTTCATCATTTTAACCATTACTGGAGTCAAAAAGGATTGTTTTCATTCACATTTAGATTATATGTGTTAACAAGATGTTTTTACCAGTTAAGACATGGATTTGCTTCTATATCATTTATTCACTAATAATAATAATAGTTGATCCATGATGGATTTCACACCTTTTAAGACTTTTTTCTCCTCCATGCCCATTGGTGCCAAGTCCATTTGCTCCACTGTTACAGTGACCACTTCAGTGAGTACTGAAAGGATACGAGCTGACCGGAGAGGCTGTTCTCAAGGCATACATGTTGGGTAACGAGCTTTAAGCTGCCCTGACATCAGCATGGTCACCTGATGAGGGCATAATCTCACTTCATCATTCTGATGACTCGCACGCGTTTCTGTGCTGAAATGTGGTGACAGTATTACGCATCACCTGGCAGCCTAACACATCACACGCGCTCTGCTACATGAGGAAACACCAGTCCCCACTGGCTGTGAGACACAGCACGTCAGGCTGCCTTCCTTCTCAGACCAAGTGTCAGTTCGCTGGTCATTCCTTACAGCCAGGCTTTCATCCCTCTGCATTACACAGATGGTACTTTAATACTCTTCTTCACCTGCAAACACTTAAATCAGTCACACTTTTTTTTTCAGAATCAATTTATCTGTTTCGAACATACACTACCCTAAAGAGCTGTACAATTTTTCTTAAAACATTTATTCCAATTGTAAAAAAGAAGTTCTGTACTCACTATAACGTTCCATGTCTGTAGTCCATCGCGCCCTTCATGCTTACATATGGGATCGGAGACGGTCCTCGGTTCCAGCTCAGCCTATTTACAAGCTGGAAGTCTTCTGGTTGGCTTGTGGCTAGGTAGGTATCCCATGGTGCACCAGTACAATCCCCAGATCTTGTTTGCTTCTAACTAGGAGAATAATAAACCTACAGAAAGAAGCCGATACTAAAGGGTCTCCAGTGAATAATGATAACAATATTTTTGTGTCTCCAGGTACTTCCAGGACGGGGGTAGGGAGGTGGGTTTGTAAGAATGAAGGGCGAGATGGACTACAAACATGGAACAT
The DNA here is from genome assembly GCF_019279795.1 of Protopterus annectens. Lineage (NCBI taxonomy): Eukaryota > Metazoa > Chordata > Ceratodontiformes > Protopteridae > Protopterus > Protopterus annectens. The sequence continues at coordinate 495,248,494 of NC_056742.1, forward strand.
TATGTGAGTACATAACTTCTTTATGTTCTGTAGTCCTATCTCGCCTTCATTCTTACATATGGGACAGCGTCCCTAGAGCCTTATTCTTGGGTGGCTCAAGGAAAAATACTCCTGAGTACCGTGGAACCAAAGGATGCTCTACCCCTGGAGGTCAAATCCAATTTGTAACGAGTAATAAATGTGTGAGGGGTAGCCCAAGTTGCTGCTGCACAAATATTATCAAGTGGGACCCTAGCTTCAAAGGCTGTAGAGGTAGACTGAGATCTTGTAGAATGAGCCTTGATTTTAAAGGGTAAAGGTCTACCCTCAGAGTTGTAAACGTAAGCTATACAGCTAGAAATCTAATTTGAGAGTGTTACTTTGGAAATTGGTAAACCTGACCTGGATTCGGAGAAGGAAGTAAAACTGATCTGACTTCCTGATTTCCTTAGTCCGGTGCAAATAAAAACATAATTGTCTATGGACATCCAGCTGATGAAACCTGTATTTAGCTGCGTTGGAATGACTTGGAAAGACCACCAGGTGTTCTATGGATTGATTCAAAGTGGCATGGGAACAAACCTTGGGGAAAAAGGAAGGATTAGTATGAAGAGATACTCTGTCTTTGTAAAAAATCAGATAAGGGGGTTTAACAGACAATGCTTGCAACTCTGACACCCGTCTGGCCATAGTGATAGCCACCAGAAACAAAGTCTTCCAGGACAGGAATTTCAAAGGGGAAGAACGAGAAGGCTCAAAGGGCAGAGAAGTCAATCTGGATAACACAAAATTTAAATCCCATGAAGCAACATGTTCTTGAAAGGGGGGTCTTAAAGTGGCACCTTTAAGGAAAGATTTGCACAGCCTATGTAACATAAGATTAGAATCTTGAAAGCCTAGATGAAAATTTGAAATCACTGCCAATTGAACCCTGACAGTGGCAGCCACAGATGCCTGGTGGAAAAGCTCAGACAGGAATTCCAAAACCACTGGAATGGAGGTGGTATAAGGGTCAACATTCTTTTTCTCCAACCAGATAGAGAATTTCCTCCATTTACTGGAATATAGTCTCCTAGTAGAAGGTTTATGAGAGGACGTAAGGATATGAGTCACTGAGGGTGAGAAGTCGTGAAGCCTGACTAGGGATGGAACTGGAGCAGCCACACCATCAAATTGAGGGTGTGTAAGGAGGGATGAAGCGAGCCTGACGTGAGTCAAGACATCTGGAACTGGGTCCAGAATCCAAGGATCGTCTAGGAGAAGAGGCCCGAGAAAGGGGAACCAAACCTGATAAAGCCAGTAAGGAGCAACGAGGATCAGTTTGCTTTCCAGCCATTTCGCTTTCTGAATAACTTATGAGAGGAAAGGGAGGAAAAGAATAAAGGAGACTATGGGACCAATCGTGAACGAGTGAGTCTCTTGGTGACTCCCCCGGAGGGAGGATGAAGGAAAAATAGCTGCTGCATTTGGCATTGATCAGGCTGGCAAAGAGATCGCAGCAAGGCCATCTCCATCTGCAGAAAATCTGCTCCGCTATTTCCTGTTTCAGAGACCATTCGTGAGGCATCAGGATTGCCCGGCTGAGCTTGTCAGCTATCACGTTGGTTGTCCCTGGAATGTGTGTTGCCACCAGAAAACGCTGGGAAGATATCACCCTTTTCCAAGCTCGAATGGCCTCTCGACAGAGTGGGTAAGATCTGGTTCCACCCTGTTTGTTGATATACCATACTACCGACATGTTGTCTGATTGTATTGCAATAGTCCCCAGAGGCAAAAGTCATGAAGTGCTTGCAACGCCAGGAGCACCACCCTCATCTCTAGAATGCTGATATGCAGGTGAGCCTCGTGATCTTGCCATGTGCCATGGACAGTCCTGCCTAGATAATGCCCCCCCCCACCCTATCTGTGAGGTATCCGTGGTCACAGTGGCAATGGGTTGGTGAGGAACAAATGGAGTGCCCGTGGTTAACTGATTGGATAGAGTCCACCAAATGAGGTCCTTCTTGCAAGAGACTGTCAGCAGTATGTGATGAGATAATGGTAGGTGCTGAAAGGACCACTGGAAGGCAAGAGCCACTGAAGAATCCTCATGTGTAGTCTGGCTAGTGGCACTAGTAATAAGGTGGAAGCCATGGTCCCTAGAAGCTGCAGAATAGTCTTGGCTTTGACCTTTCATAAGGGGAGAAGACACTGAATTTGAAGAACCAGATTCTGTGCCCTTTCTAGAGGAAGACGAGCCACATCTCTACTGTGTATGTCTGCGCCTATAAAAATCATAGATTGAGAGGGCAATAAGGCAAATTTTTCCCAATTTATAGAAATTCCCAACTGGGTACAAAGCTGAATAGAAGCATCCCTGGTCTGAAGAAGCAAATGCCTGGTGGGGGTGGTCAACAGGCAATCATCCAGATACGGAAACACCTGGAATCCTCGACATCTCAGGTGAGCTGTCACTACCGCCATACACTTGGTGAACACCCTGGGGGCTGTGGTGAGACCAAAGGGCAGAGCACGAAAATGGTAATGTAATTAATGTAATTAATGTAATAAAAGAAATTGCACACAAATGGCGCACTAATAAACGCTAACTATTCTAACTTGCAAACTACACTAACTATGACTAGAGAATGTTATATAACACTATGAAAGGTAAGACAGGAGAATAATCCAAAAATTTTCAATAAACTTTGAATAAATTTGAAAAACTTAGCCAGAGCAGAGGAGCAGCACAACCAAACTCATCGATGCGACAAATGAGATCTGGGGATTCTACTGGTGCACCATGGGATACCTACCTAGCCACGAGCCAACCAGAAGACTTCCAGCTTGTAAATAGGCCGAGTTGGAGTCGAGGATAGGCTCCGATCCCATATGCAAGAATGAAGGTGAAATAGGACTACAGAACATGTTATTTTTTTCATACTGTACATACTTTTCAGAATTCGGCTAAAGCCAATTTTAGATTCTTTGATAAATCCTAGCTAGTAGAGAACCAGTTTATTTCACGCATGAACAAATGCATCTTACAACATTTCATTCATCCTTAACTGAGGCACACTTAAAGCTTTATTTTTGTCAATATTCATAAATATCAAACATTTTAATCTAACGTAAATGAACACCTAAAATATACTTCAAATCTACCATTTCCGATAAGTCACAAAAGGACATTTAAAACGCAGGTACACACACGCACACATATATATATATGGATATGTGTGTGTGTGTGCATCACACAAAGTTGCTACATTTGCAGCAAATATCCCTTTCAGAACCCACCACTGCATAGTTCTAAAAAGCCTAAACTGGTTAGAACTTCCACATCACCTACCATATACACAACATACCACAAACAAAATTATCCAGCATCCAACTGCTTGCCCAGCACTAAAAAACATTCAACAAAACTATGTTCCTAGTCGGTCTCTGTGATTCAGTGACCAAAAACTCCTGTCTATAAACCTATCAAACCTGCTGGGGATTGTCTGTAATCGTACAAGGTAGCTAAGTCCTGAAACACCTTACCTGTATCCATCAGGTCTATACCCACCTTCCCATCTTTCAAAACCAATCTGAAAGACTTCCCAGCTAAAACCTGGCTTTGTTCTTGCTCAAAACCAGGATAAATTATATCCCTAAATGTGAACGCGTACCTTTTCATTCCTTATACCTCCTTACTCTCCCTTCTTCACTTATTTCCTTACTGCTCTCCAATTCTCTTCTCTGACTTTCTCTCTAAATTTACCATAAGCCTGTTTTTCCCTGACTTCACATTGCAGTTCCTATTTGCAATACACTAACATACCTTTAATTCCTCTACAAACTATCTAAATTTTCTTTAAATATTAAATGATTGTCATACACCTTGTATCGATTCTTAACCAATGCTTTTACTTTTACAGCATTAAAACTGCAGATGTTTTTGTTTTATTTTTGAAGATCGCAAAATTATTACTGTTCTTAAAATGTTTCATAATAATTTGGAGCTTTTCTCCCCAGGCCTCCAGTGAAAATGGGCTTGTATCCAGTCGGGCTTTCCTAATAATCAAATGTCAATAAATAAATATTCATATATATATATATATATACGTATACACACACATATATATATATATATATATATATATATATATATATATATATATGATTTGGTCGACAGTTCATATGATCGACTGTTTATTTGGTCGACAGTTCATTTGATCGACAAGCATTTTAGGTGGGGGGCTTTGCCCCACACTAATGTGGTGGGCTGTGCCCCCCACACCCCCCTAACTATATATATCAACTCCAGGGTCACACAACATTGGGGAAGGGGGCAAATGCTTGTCGATCAAATGAACTGTCGACCAAATAAACAGTCGATCATATGAACTGTCGACCAAGTCATATAGACCCATATATATATATATATATATATATATATATACACACACACACACACACACACATATATATATATATATACATATATATATGGGTCGCCTTCAGATAGTCAATACCCCACATAATCAAAGACTACATAGTTGAAACAACAATACTGAAAACCCATTTCAGCAAACCACCACAACGAAGATCTTCCCAGGGTAAGTAACCTGGTGTCCAACAAGGGGAACTTTGTCCCTTTCACAACTGTAGTGCGATCTTTGAGTTGGTATATTTAGTTGGGGGGTGGGTTAGGGATGGTGCGCTTTTTGTTACGTTTTGTGTAAGTTGTTTCTTACCCTAGGAATATCTTCATTGTTGCAGTGGTTCGTTGAAATGGGTTTTTGAAATTGTCATCTCAACGATACAGTCTTCGATTATGTGGGGTTTTGACGATCTGAAGTAGACCATTATAAGTGTGTGTGTGTACACACACACACATATACATATATATATTTGTATATACGTATATATATATATATATATATATATATATATATATATATATATATATATATTATACACCGCACACACACACACACACACACACACTTATTATTTACACACAAACATACAGAATGTAAAAATGAAGTGGTTGTGTAAGAACCTACACAGTAGATATCCTACTGATCTCTGATGCAGTATTCATAACAGATAGGTTCACATCTGCTGATGTGCATCCAGGGTACCAAAGCTTTACCTTCCCAAGGTCGTATATACAGATGATGACTTTAACTCATTGCTGTAGATATATATATATAGATATAGATATAGATATAGATATAGATATAGATATAGATATATATGGACATATGAGTGATATTCTCAGACTATCTCCAAGCCAGCGGCCTGAAGACAACTGAAACAGAAGACTGGTCAGTTAGGAAAGGAAATAGAAGTTATGTCCTTACCATAACGTTCCATGTGGAGTGTTCATCTCGCCTTTGTTCTTACACATGGGTTCGGAGCCGATCCTTGGCTCCGTGTCGGCCGCTTGCAAGCTCTGCATCGAGAAGAAGCTCGAGATCACCTAATACCCACAATCCCCCTCTGCCTTTACCTCAGATCTAGTTTGCAAGCAAACCAGCAGCCATAGAGAACACACTCATACCAAAATGTACACAATCAAAGGATCATCTATATACATATATACATACATATATATATATACACAAGAGTATCATACAAATACAACTACTGCAAATGCAGAAGGAGAATACTCCAGACCAGGCACCAAATTGAACGTTCTTCCTGAGGGTGGGAGGGTGGGAATGTAAGAACAAAGGCGAGATGAACACTCCACATGGAACGTTATGGTAAGGACATAACTTCTATATGTGAGAGTGTTCAATCTCGCTGTTTGTTCTTACACATGGGTAGCGTCCCTAGCTCCATGCTCCTGAGGAACTCACGGGAGAACGTTCTTGAGCACAGTGGAACCAAAGGTTGCCCTATCCCTAGAAACCCTGTCCACTTTGTAATGAGAGATAAATGTATGCGGTTTAGCCCAAGTAGCAGCCGCACAAATCGTGTCTAATGGTAAGCGAGCTGCGTGAGCCAAGGATGTAGACACTGATCTCGTAGAATGTCCTTTAGGTTTGACCGATAAGGTTTGATTAGAAACCTCATAAACGTATGTGATACAATCAGTTAGCCATTTGGAAAGAGTTCGTTTAGTAACTGCTACACCTTTCCTGCTGTCAGCAAAGGCTACAAATAGTTGATCAGATTTCCTGTGATCTTTTGTTCTATCCAAATAAAACCTGAGTTGTCTATGGACATCCAATTTGTGCAACATATACTCTAACTTATTAGAGTGATTTTTGAAAAAGGTGGGCAATTCAATGGACTGATTAATATTATTAGTAGAGCAAACTTTGGGGAGAAAGGATGGATTAGTGCGAAGGGATACTCTGTCAGAGTGGAAAATCAAATAAGGGTGTTTAATAGAAAGAGCCTGAAGCTCAGACACTCGCCTAGCGGATGTAATGGCCACCAGGAAGAGAGTCTTCCACGATAAAAACTTCAATGGGCAAACTGAGGCTGGCTCAAAAGGGGGCAACATCAATTTAGAAAGTAAGAGGTTCAGATTCCAAGGTGATGTAGGAGTTCTAACTGGTGGTCTAATATGAAAGGATCCTTTTAAAAAAGCCTTACAAAGTCTGTGAGCCATAACAGGCACACATTCTTCCACATGAAAGTTTGAAATGGCAGCCAATTGCACTCTTAAAGTGGCAGGAGAAGCTCCTTCATGGAACAATTCTGTCAAAAACTCCAAGATCTTGTTTAACGGGGCTATAACTGGGTCCAAATGATGTGAATTAGCCCAGAAGACGAAACGCTTCCATTTACTGGTGTAGGTTTTTGTAGTGGAAGCTTTATGAGAAGCCACTAATATATTCTGAACTGCCGGTGTAAGGGAATCAGACCTGGCTAGAAAGGGAAGCGGAGCAGCCAAGCTGCTAGATGGAGTGATTCGAGAGATGGGTGAGGAACTCCTGACGAGTGAGTCAGTAGATCTGGCTCTGGGTCCAGAATCCAAGGTCCCCGAATGCGGTGTTTCAATAGAAAGGGAACCAAATTTGACGAGGCCAGAATGGGGCAATGAGGATTATCGTCCTCTGAAGGTTGTTGGCTTTCTGCAGAAACTTTGCAATCAGGGGAAAGGGAGGAAAAGCATACAGGAGACCCGGGGCCAATCGTGCACCAGCGCGTCCCTGGGGACTTCCCTGGAGGGAGTAATAGGGCAAAGTAGCTCCTGCATTTGGCGTTCATTGGAGACGCAAAGATCGCAGGAAGGCTGGCCCCACTTACGAAATATCTTCGCAATTGACTGTTTGAGGGACCACTCGTGAGGCAACAGGATTGCTCTGCTCAGCCTGTCGGCTATGACGCTGGATGACCCCGGGATGTGCGTTGCGATCAGAAAGCGACCCGTGGACTCCGCCCATTGCCAAATTCTCATGGCCTCTCTGCATAGTTGATAAGACCTGGTTCCCCTTGCTTGTTTATGTACCAGACTACAGACATGTTGTCTGTCTGAACTGCAATAGTCCCTAGAGGAAGAAGGGGAGCAAAGTGTTGCAACGCTAAAAACACTGCCCTCAACTCCAGAACATTGATGTGCAGATTGTACTCCAAATTGGTCCATTCGCCTTGGACTGTCTGTCCCTGAAAGATGCCCCCCCACCCTATCAGGGAAGCGTCCGTGGTTATCGCCGCTGACGTGGGTAGCACAAATGGTCTTCCGCTGGAAAGGTTGCAAGTCTGAAGCCACCAAGCTAGGTGTGATTTGCATGTGTTTGTAATCAGAATTTCGTGTGTCAGAGGTAGCTGTTGGAACGACCATTGTGCAAACAGTAGCCATTGTAGAACTCTCATGTGCAGTCTTCCCAATGGTATCGCAATGAGAGAAGCTGCCATGAGACCCAAGACCTTTAGAACCAGCTTTGCTGGGGATTTTTTGGATGACAGAAGGAGAGAAATGTGGCTTTGAAGTGTGACTATCCTTTCTGGAGGAAGCCTTAGAATTAAATGATGCGTATCTAATTCCGCTCCTATGAATAAGATATGCTGTGATGGCTGTAGTAAAGATTTTTCAAATTTACGGAAATTCGAGGTGAATACAAAGTTGTAGAGTGTAATCCCTGGCCTGTATCAGTTGACGCCGGGTGGTGGCAGACAGGAGCCAGTCGTCCAGATACGGAAACACCTGGAATCCTAGGCGTCTCAGATGAAACGCTACCACTGCCATGCATTTGGTGAAAACCCTGGGGGCTGAGGTCAGACCAAAGGGCAGGGCTCGAAACTGGTAGTGACTGGCTCCCAGCCAGAAGCGCAAATGATCCCTGGACGCCCTGGCCATTTTGATGTGGTAGTATGCGTCCTTCAGATCTATTGAGCACATCCAGTCGTCCTTCTGTAGGAATGGAAGGATCGATTGAAGCGTGACCATTCGGAACTTTTCTTTCTTGACAAAGGTGTTGAGGTTGCTTAGGTCCAGAATCGGCCTCCAGTCCCCTGTCTTCTTTGGAACTAAAAAGAACCTTGAGTAAGTTCCGAATCCTATTTGGTCCGCTGGCACTGGTTGGATGACTCTTTTTTCTAGCAGCTTTGAAATTTCTATAGCTGCTGGGTCTCTCAGATGGGGCGGTACATCTGGGAGTTTTCTCTTTGGAATGGGGGTGGATAGGAATGGTATTCTGTAACCTCTGGTAACAACGCTTTTTACCCAGTTGTCTGTAGTAATGTTTTGCCAGGCCTGAGGGTATAAAGCTAAGCGACCCCCGACTGCCTCCAGAGCAGGACAGTCGGGCCTCCTCTCAGGAGTGCTGGAAAGGTTTTCCAGGAGGGGTATCCCTGTCACCTTGGTTTTGGACCTCTGCCGCCAGGGCGGCGTCTTCCACCTCTGCCCCCTCCTCTGCCTCTAGAGGGGGCATCACCCTGTGTGCCTGGGAAAGATCCTTGGGGTTTTCTAAACCACATTTTCCCACCACGTTGCCCTTTGGGGTACGGTCTGGAAGGTGGAAAATGGACTCCGACAGCAGACAGAGTCTTTCCCTCCTGTTCACACCGGTAAGGGTCTCCTTTACTTTGGGGCCAAAGAGAGTGGCACCATCAAATGGGCGTTAGTAAAGGAAGACTTGAAGGCTTCAATGAACATAAGCGCATCCAGGATTGCCTCAAGAGCAATCGCTGAAGCTGCTGCCCTACTCGATCCTTCGGCGTATATCAGCCTCATGGATGAGTTAACAATGGATGTAAGGGTATTTAGATGTGCTGTAACTTTCCCTGAGACCGCAGCATCTGTAGTACCCTGGAGGGTATCTCCCAGCTCTTTGATTAGATCCCTCTGTAAACGTGTAAAATGGGTCAGATAGTTCAGGATCGATAGAAAAGCCGCTGAACTAAAATGCGCTTCCCGTATCTGTCCATAGTCCTAGAATCTTTGTTAGGCGGATGGACAGATGAGGAAGATTCCGACATCTCCTTTTCGTGGCTGCCACCACCATGGCGCCCACTGGAACTCCTTTGTGAGGTAAGCCTTGTCTTGGGGTGCAGTGATGTACTTATTAGGCTTCCTAGGGACTGGTTCCACCGTGTCAGGTGTCTCCCACGCCCTTTGAGCAATCAACTCCATTAACTCATCGAAGGGCGGAGTGACCCAGGAGGAGGAAGGGCGAGCACCAATGCCTTCAGCAAGACTGACTCATCCTCAGAAGGGGAAGGGACTGCCAATCACCTCTGCTTCAGGATCTCCAAGATGTCAGAAAAGGAGACATCTTCTGAAGGTGACTTTGGGGACCCTTCTGACTCATCCAAGTCAGTATCGGATGTCAAAGATTCTTGTGGAGAATCTAAGTGTCTCCTCTTACACAATCTTTTCCTAGGGACTTCTTCGGGGAGCATCCAAGAAGCTTCCGAGGAAGAGGGGGCACCCTCCAGGGGTGGCTGAGACACCGGTGCTCGACGCTTGGATGTGGCCGTTGGTGCAGAGGAAGATAACGGTCCTTTATGGGGAGGAGAGGCTACTTCTACTGATGTGGTTGTTGTAGACAACACCTTCCTCATGAGATCGAATGCCCCTGGGTCCCGAGTCGAGGAATCTCCCGGTTCAAGAAATGGGAAGAATCCCCAAACAGGCAATCAAGGCATCGAACCCGAGGAAGGAGCCGAATCGATCCGTGCCGAGGCCCCGAGAGGAAGAGTCGGAACTGAAACGTCGGTTCGACTCTCGGCCCCGGAACCAAGGATGGATCGTCGGCTCCGAGACTCCGGTACCGGATCCGACGGAGTCGAGGTGAACGGAGCCGACCGAGAAAAGGACGGTTCTGGCACCAAGGGCTCCACAATCAGTAGATCAACCTCTTCCGCCCAAAGACTGGACAGGTCTCGGAGGAGGAAGGGATGGAGATAATGGAAGGCCTTCAAGTTTCGACACCAATTGGGTGGAAACCGAGATAAGTTTGGATAGGGCCGTATGTTCCAATAATTTCTGCACCACACGGTCCACATCGATGTCGGAGAGGGGCTTAGAAGAACGGGTCGAAGGAACCGAAGACGGAGCCGACCTCAACAGTGTCGGGGGAGGGAGCTCCATCACCGGTTCCAAGACTCGAGGCTCGGAAACTGACAACAGTTGAACACTCGGCCCCGAAGTCTGTGGAACCGGTGATCTAACTTTAGCCGAAGAGCTCAGAGCCGATGACTTGGGCTCCAATGTCTTCGATTCCTTCGAGGACTTGGATGCCTGGTCAGAAGCATCCAGAGCCTCCTGAAAGGAAGGTTTTAACAAACCTCTATCCATTAGTTTCCTGCGCCTATCTGTCATGACCCTCCCACTGAAAGAATGACAAATAGAGCAGTCTTCTTGCAGATGGAGAGGGCCAAGACAGTAGACGCAGGAACTATGATTGTCAGTTACTGACATTTTTTGCCCACATTGGCAATGCTTAAACCCCGATTTAGCCTTTTCAGACATGTCACTATAAAAGAGAGAAAAGTCAAATCCAGTAAAATAGTCAAGTCCGTAAAATGTCAAATCCAGTAATGATAGTCAATCCGGTTGTCAAATCCAAGAAGGGGTGGTAGGCCCCGAAGAGAACTCTAAGTTTTAGCAACTTAACGGTACCGAGATTCCCTTAACCTTACCACACACACACAAAATATCACTAAATAACTTTATATAATAAAGTACCAAGAAAAAATACAAGAAAAAATTCTTAATCTTATCTCAGGTGCTCGAGCTCGACCCAGTGATGCTAATGCTGCAGCTGCAAACTAGATCTGAGGTAAAGGCAGAGGGGGATTGTGGGTATTAGGTGATCTTGAGCTTCTTCTCGATGCAGAGCTTGCAAGCGGCCGACACGGAGCCGAGGATCAGCTCCGAACCCATGTGTAAGAACAAACGGCGAGATTGAACACTCTCACATTAGCCTGAACAGGAAAGTACCCCCCCTCAGGAGTGATGCAACAAACTGGGAGTATGTGTGAATATATTTGTGTGTTTGTGTGAGTAGGAAGAGAACAGTAGAAGGGGGTAAGGAGGGAGGGAAGGAATCCTGCAAAAGTGATCAGTAGGACATGTACTGTTCTGGTAAGTTTTTACAGAACTGTGCTAGCTCCTAAACATTCATTACAGATGGGCAATTCCCAGAGCTGGAAAGAGAAGAAGAGAAGCAACAGAATCCACCGTGCCAGACAGAACAGCCTACGCTAAAGCCACCCAGGACCTACAGAAAAGTCTAGTTTATAGCATTTAGTGAAGGTGTGGATTCACGCTGACCTGACTATCATTTCTATATGAGATTTGTGAAAATACGCCCCTATACCAGTACAAGCTATATTATCTAAGAGGGCTGTTAGTGCCATACTAACAGTCAGACAGTCTTTATGGATGAGGTCATTTTTACCAACATGAATAAAGAGAGATCCATACTTCCTTACATTAAGGTGTTCCAAGGCTTGTCTCACATCTTCTGTTTTTGCTCCTGGCAAGCGTAACACTATTCAGTGTTCATTACCTTCTCTGCAAATGTAAGCATCAGTTCCTCTAATAATTCATTCGTCAATTACAAGAATATTTTTTCCTGACCAGATCTGAAGAATCTTCAACTTTGAACACAGTAATATCTGCCCTATCAATTGTTACAAAAGAATGATCAGACAGTAATTTATTCTTTGGTCATCATTGTATCTACAGTGGTGATGAAATCATTCTATGCTGCAACTTATAAATCAAGGTATGGCCTCTAAGTCCAAGGAAGTCACTGTTTCACTGTATTTCATTCATCAGACCGTCATTGAGTACAATGCCCTCTTTGGTATGTGCCTAGCAAGGCATATCTAACAACTGGAATTTCCACAGAGGTTCCCACTAAAATAATATAGAGTATATAATGTCCTATGGACTGCCTTAAGGCCTTATCCCTGTATTCTGTCTCCTACAGGCTTTTGAGGGGAGATCTATGCCTGGAATACAGGGCATTGTTAGACCCCACTCTGATGGACCTCGCACATATCTGCAAAACAAAGTGCACCAAATTACCTGTTCTAAAGACTTAAACCTTGCCTGTGATATAAACAGGACCTGCTGGAGAGATAGGTATCTATCCCAGAGACTATCACATCTATGGAGAGGGCTCCCAATCCATGAGAAGCAGAGTTCCTCCCTAACCCAATTCAAGTGCAACTTGGACAATTTAAAGGGAAACTGAAAATTCATATCCCTGGTTTGGCACCTATGTCTCTAATGGACACAGGTAACTGTAATTGGTTCTTCTCCCATGCTTACACTTATCTAGGGTATCAAAACTTGCCAGAGATTTGGGATGCATGGCTAGGCTTAAAAGGCCCTTGTGGTTGTTAGCCAAGTAAACACAGATGAAGCTATTATTATTATCACCATTAGTCTTATTAATCCCACTGTTTTCACTGGGTATTACAATTATTATTAGTCTTATTAATCCCAATTATTATTAGTCTTATTAATCCCACAGTTTTCACTGGTATTACAATTATTATTAGTCTTATTAATCTCACAGTTTTTATTATTATATTAATCCCACACAGTTTATTATTAGTCTTATTAATCCCACTGTTTTATTATTAGTCTTATTAATCCCACTGTTTAATTATTATTAGTCTTATTAATCCCACAGTTTTCACTGGGTATTACAATTATTATTAGTCTTATTAATCCCACAGTTTCACTGGGTATTACAATTATTATTAGTCTTATTAATCCCACTGTTTCACTGGGTATTACAATTATTATTAGTCTCATTAATCCCACTGTTTTCACTGGTATTACAATTATTATTAGTCTTATTAATCCCACTGTTTTCGGGTATTACAATTATTATTAGTCTTATTAATCCCACTGTTTTCAATTATTATTAGTCTTATTAATCCCACTGTTTTATTATTAGTCTTATTAATCCCACTGTTTTCACTGGGTATTACAATTATTATTAGTCTTATTAATCCCACTGTTTTCACTGGGTATTACAATTATTATTAGTCTTATTAATCCCACAGTTTTCACTGGGTATTACAATTATTATTAGTCTTACTAATCCCACTGTTTTCACTGGGTATTACAATTATTATTAGTCTTATTAATCCCACTGTTTTCACTGGGTATTACAATTATTAGTCTCATTAATCCCACTGTTTTCACTGGCATTACAATTATTATTAGTCTCATTAATCCCACTGTTTTCACTGTATTATAATTATTATTAGTCTTATTAATCCCACTGTTTCTACTGGGTATTACAATTATTATTAGTCTTATTAATCCCACTGTTTTATTATTAGTCGATAATCCCACTGTTTTCACTGGGTATTACAATTATTATTAGTCTTATTAATCCCACTGTTTTTATTATTAGTCTTATTAATCCTATGTTTTCACTGGGTATTACAATTATTATTAGTCTTATTAATCCCATTGTTTTCACTGGGTATTACAATTATTATTAGTCTTATTAATCCCATTGTTTTCACTGGGTATTACAATTATTATTAGTCTTATTAATCCCACTGTTTTCACTGGGTATTACAATTATTATTAGTCTTATTAATCCCACTGTTTTCACTGTATTACAATTATTATTGGTCTTATTAATCCCACTGTTTTCACTGGGTAATACAATTATTATTAGTCTTATTAATCCCACTGTTTTCACTGGGTATTACAATTATTATTAGTCTTACTAATCCCACTGTTTTCACTGGGTATTACAATTATTATTAGTCTTATTAATCCCACAGTTTTCACTGGGTATTACAATTATTATTAGTCCACTAATCCCACTGTTTTCACTGGGTATTACAATTATTATTAGTCTTATTAATCCCACTGTTTTCACTGGGTATTACAATTATTATTAGTCTTACTAATCCCACTGTTTTCACTGGGTATTACAATTATTATTAGTCTTATTAATCCCAATTGTTTTCACTGGGTATTACAATTATTATTAGTTCCTACTAATCCCTAATTGTTTTCAGTGGATATTACAACTACAAGTATACAATTCGTATCCAGCTGGTTTGTATTTCCACAGCTTGAGCCATGTTGTCAAAGTCCGTCTCTCTTTTAATGTTCACCAATCCTTCTAGGTTCAATTCTAGACTTCTTTCCCTTTCACCTTTCCCTCGCCTCTTTTTCCAACTTCTCTTTTGGAAAATGTACGTGACTCTCTACTTTCCATTTACCGCTTCCTCTTTTTCTTTCCCTTTGTTATTTGTTGTGAATGTCTTCCTTTTTTATTTCCTTTTAAATGTGCTGAATCCTCAGATTGCAGGACACTTGCACCTAAAATTCCAAAGTTGTCAGGAGCATTGTCTTGTTTCACAGGGTTGAATGATCTTTATAGACAATAGACAAATCCTTTTCCCTAAATCTGTTCTATTTGTTCTTTACCTTAACATTATTTATCTCATCAGTCCAGTCACTAATATATGAAACAACAGTTCTCCATGCCGTGCCAATTACACAAGTGCAATCATCATCATCAAGTCTAGATTTACTTCAATAATGTTAAGCAAACCATCTAACTTTTTTGACATGAGGAACACAGGTCACCAGTGTCATCAGGTGTTACCTTTAAATATGCTTAGTATTTATTACACCCACAAGACATTTGTGCTTTAATGGCATACTAATTTACGGAATCTATATTCAGCTTCCAAAACAAAAAATTGTACAAGAATAGAACAAGTAACCACAGAATTCAAAGAGAACTTTGAAATAAACTTCTATGAGAAAATCACACAAGTAATATACAACTGGGGTAAATACAAAAAGTAAGTACAGTAAAGTTGTTGTTCTGACTGCATGTTCTGAAAAGTCATACAAAGGCTGTAATTCCTTTACATGCAGAGTGTATTTACATTTACATTGTATTTTACATTCAGTAGCTTCTACTCACTATCGCTAGAAGCAGTCACACTTCTTTAACAGTAAAGATCAATAGGTCACAAAGATAGGCTTGCTAGATAAACTCTGATTGTCCTGTTGCAAAAAAAATTCTCTGTGGAATTTATAGTTGACTAGGCTCCCTTTGGATGGCTACATATTGCCTGTCTAAAACGTATCCCTCTCTAACAACCAGCAGTGAAAATTTAAAGGTAAAACAACAAAATATAAATCAAAGTAAACCCTCGCTCACAACCTATTCCTTCCTTCTTACAAACAATGAAAACAGTGGTAAAAATGAAATATAAATTCAAATAAAACCTCTGGATATGATGGCCATTGTTTAAAAAACCCCCCCAAAAACCCAGAAAAAGCTTTTTAAACCACCTTTAGGCCCCCTGGGGAAACAGTTTTTTTTGGGCCCCCCTTTTTAAAAAAGGATTTTTTTTTTTTTCCTTAAACAAATTTCCCCCTTTAAGGGGGAAGGTTTTTTTCCCCCCCCTTTTTTTTTTTTAAAAAAAAAAATTTAACCTTTTATCAGGGGCCCCTTTTAAAAAAAAGACCCAAAAAAGGAAAGGGCAAAAGGAATCAGGGTTCAGAGAAGCCTCTGAAACATCCTCCACCACATTCAACACAGGAGGAATAGCTAAGGGCCTATGCTGGGGCAAAACAAAATTCCCTAAGCCTTTTCTGGAGTCAGAGTAATCTTGGCCTTCCCATTTAAAGTGCTCCCTCATGGAGTGAAGAGTCTCTGAAAATGAAAAATCCTCAGGAGGAGAAGCTGAAGGAGTGGAATCATCCACATCAGAATCAGAATAAGTAGGAAACTCTTGCAAGTCTTCCACAGAAGACTCTGAAGCCTGTGAACACTGTTCAAAACTATCAAACTCCTGTTCCACCCTAGGCCTCTTATCAGGTGGGGGCATAGAACCTCTAATCAGAGTAATCAAATCTTCTGCCATTTGAAGCATATGTTTCTTAGGCACAGAGCCGAAATGCTAGGAGAAGCCCCTACAGAAGCTGAACTTGGCCTTCCTCTAAAAGAAGCTTTGGCAACAGAAGGAGAGGGCCTAACTACCTTGGGAAGAGAGGGAAGAACAGTTACCTGAGAAGCCCCCTCAGCCTGGCCTACCTCCTGAGAGGGCACATCCTGTAACAGTAAAGTATCTGCCTGAGACTCCATAGAGACTCCTGGCAAAACCTCTGGCTCCCTGAGCCTTCTAAAGAACCGGCGTCCGGGACTGCGGTTCCTCACCCTAGACTTCACTGTTTTGTCCTTGCGCTTCTTAGATGAAGCAGAAGCGTGTATCCGGCGGCATAGTATAATTAACGCTTCCCAAACACTAACCTAGCACAATCAAGCCTCCTCTTAATAGTGCGCTTGTTAAATCTAGCACAAGAGCGGCAACCAACAACGTCGTGCTCAGGCCCTAAACAAGGTATACACAAAGTATGATAATCCCTATGCGGTATCTGCTTCCCACAAGAAATACAGTTATTCACTTTTTCTGACATCCGGTAAAATACTGAGGCAAGAAAAACCAAAATGTTCTAACGGGGTTACTTAGCCAACTCTGTATTCGGTCTGAAACTCCGGTTTCGGAAAATCTCAGAACGCCAACCTGCACTCGCAAAATTGCTTCTGCATCGGACCATGCGGCAAAAAAGACTGAGGAAATGGCGTCGGTCATGCGCATTAGTACCCTGACGTACTGACGTCAGTCTAAGGCGCCATGACCGACGTCAGCCTTATACTCTGGTATTCGGGCCGACTGGGACGCGGACTATACCCAATTGTCAGGACTGCAGCAAGGGAAGACGAAGAACATCTATGATTGTCAGTTACTGACATTTTTTGCCCACATTGGCAATGCTTAAACCCCGATTTAGCCTTTTCAGACATGTCACTATATAAGAGAGAAAAGTCAAATCCAGTAAAATAGTCAAGTCCGGTAAAAATGTCAAATCCAGTAATGATAGTCAATCCGGTTGTCAAATCCAAGAAGGGGTGGTAGGCCCCGAAGAGAACTCTAAGTTTTAGCAACTTAACGGTACCGAGATTCCCTTAACCTTACCACACACACACAAAATATCACTAAATAACTTTATATAATAAAGTACCAAGAAAAAATACAAGAAAAAAATTCTTAATCTTATCTCAGGTGCTCGAGCTCGACCCAGTGATGCGAATGCTGCAGCGGCAAACTAGATCTGAGGTAAAGGCAGAGGGGGATTGTGGGTATTAGGTGATCTTGAGCTTCTTCTCGATGCAGAGCTTGCAAGCGGAGCCGAGGATCAGCTCCGAACCCATGTGTAAGAACAAACGGCGAGATTGAACACTCTCACATTAGCCTGAACAGGAAAGTACCCCCCCTCAGGAGTGATGCAACAAACTGGGAGTATGTGTGAATATATTTGTGTGTTTGTGTGAGTAGGAAGAGAACAGTAGAAAAGGGGGGTAAGGAGGGAGGGAAGGAATCCTGCAAAAGTGATCAGTAGGACATGTACTGTTCTGGTAAGTTTTTACAGAACTGTGCTAGCTCCTAAACATTCATTACAGATGGGCAATTCCCAGAGCTGGAAAGAGAAGGCGAAAGAGAAGCAACAGAATCCACCGTGCCAGACAGAACAGCGCCGGCTAAAGCCACCCAGGACCTACAGAAAAAGTCTAGTTTATAGCATTTAGTGAAGGTGTGGATTCACGCTGACCTGACTATCATTTCTATATGAGATTTGTGAAAAATACGTCCTAATACCAGTACAAGCTATATTATCTAAGAGGGCTGTTAGTGCCATACTAACAGTCAGACAGTCTTTGCGGATGAGGTCATTTTTACCAACATGAATAAAGAGAGATCCATACTTCCTTACATTAAGGTGTTCCAAGGCTTGTCTCACATCTTCTGTTTTTGCTCCTGGCAAGCGTAACACTATTCAGTGTTCATTACCTTCTCTGCAAATGTAAGTATCAGTTCCTCTAATAACTGAATCTACAATTACAAGAATATCTTTTTTGACCAGATCTGAAGAGTCTTCAACTTTGAACACAGTAATATCTGCCCTATCAATTGTTACAAAAGAATGATCAGACAGTAATTTATTCTTTGGTCATCATTGTATCTACAGTGGTGATGAAATCATTCTATGCTGCGCAACTTATAAATCAAGGTATGGCCTCTAAGTCCAAGGAAGTCACTGTTTCACTGTATTTCGCATTCATCAGACCGGTCATTGAGTACAATGCCCTCTTTGGTATGTGCCTAGCAAGGCATATCTAACAACTGGAATTTCCACAGAGGTTCCTCACTAAAATAATATAGAGTATAAGTAATGTGTCCTATGCGGACTGCCTTAAGGCCTTATCCCTGTATTCTGTCTCCTACAGGCTTTTGAGGGGAGATCTATGCCTGGAATACAGGGCATTGTTAGACCCCACTCTGATGGACCTCGTACATATCTGCAAAACAAAGTGCACCAAAATTACCTGTTCTAAAGACTTAAACCTTGCCTGTGATATAAACAGGACCTGCTGGAGAGATAGGTATCTATCCCAGAGACTATCACATCTATGGAGAGGGCTCCCAATCCATGAGAAGCAGAGTTCCTCCCTAACCCAATTCAAGTGCAACTTGGACAATTTAAAGGGAAACTGAAAATTCATATCCCTGGTTTGGCACCTATGTCTCTAATGGACACAGGTAACTGTAATTGGTTCTTCTCCCATGCTTACACTTATCTAGGGTATCAAAACTTGCCAGAGATTTGGGATGCATGGCTAGGCTTAAAAAGGCCCTTGTGGTTGTTAGCCAAGTAAACACAGATGAAGCTATTATTATTATCACCATTAGTCTTATTAATCCCACTGTTTTCACTGGGTATTACAATTATTATTAGTCTTATTAATCCCACTGTTTTCACTGGGTATTACAATTATTATTAGTCTTATTAATCCCACAGTTTTCACTGGGTATTACAATTATTATTAGTCTTATTAATCCCACAGTTTTCACTGGGTATTACAATTATTATTAGTCTTATTAATCCCACAGTTTTCACTGGGTATTACAATTATAATTAGTCTTATTAATCCCACTGTTTTTATTATTAGTCTTATTAATCCCACTGTTTTTATTATTAGTCTTATTAATCCCACTGTTTTTATTATCAGTCTTATTAATCCCACTGTTTTCACTGGGTATTACAATTATTATTAGTCTTATTAATCCCACAGTTTTCACTGGGTATTACAATTATTATTAGTCTTATTAATCCCACTGTTTTCACTGGGTATTACAATTATTATTAGTCTCATTAATCCCACTGTTTTCACTGGGTATTACAATTATTATTAGTCTCATTAATCCCACTGTTTTCACTGGGTATTACAATTATTATTAGTCTCATTAATCCCACTGTTTTCACTGGGTATTACAATTATTATTAGTCTCATTAATCCCACTGTTTTCACTGGGTATTACAATTATTATTAGTCTTATTAATCCCACTGTTTTCACTGGGTATTACAATTATTATTAGTCTTATTAATCCCACTGTTTTCACTGGGTATTACAATTATTATTAGTCTTATTAATCCCACTGTTTTCACTGGGTATTACAATTATTATTAGTCTTATTAATCCCACAGTTTTCACTGGGTATTACAATTATTATTAGTCTTATTAATCCCACTGTTTTCACTGGGTATTACAATTATTATTAGTCTTATTAATCCCACTGTTTTCACTGGGTATTACAATTATTATTAGTCTCATTAATCCCACTGTTTTCACTGGGTATTACAATTATTATTAGTCTCATTAATCCCACTGTTTTCACTGGGTATTACAATTATTATTAGTCTTATTAATCCCACTGTTTTCACTGGGTATTACAATTATTATTAGTCTTATTAATCCCACTGTTTTTATTATTAGTCGTATTAATCCCACTGTTTTCACTGGGTAT
The DNA here is from genome assembly GCF_019279795.1 of Protopterus annectens. Lineage (NCBI taxonomy): Eukaryota > Metazoa > Chordata > Ceratodontiformes > Protopteridae > Protopterus > Protopterus annectens. The sequence continues at coordinate 495,268,787 of NC_056742.1, forward strand.
TACAATTATTATTAGTCTTATTAATCCCACTGTTTTTATTATTAGTCTTATTAATCCCACTGTTTTCACTGGGTATTACAATTATTATTAGTCTTATTAATCCCACTGTTTTCACTGGGTATTACAATTATTATTAGTCTTATTAATCCCACTGTTTTCACTGGGTATTACAATTATTATTAGTCTTATTAATCCCACTGTTTTCACTGGGTATTACAATTATTATTAGTCTTATTAATCCCACTGTTTTCACTGGGTATTACAATTATTATTAGTCTTATTAATCCCACTGTTTTCACTGGGTATTACAATTATTATTAGTCTTATTAATCCCACTGTTTTCACTGGGTATTACAATTATTATTAGTCTTACTAATCCCACTGTTTTCACTGGGTATTACAATTATTATTAGTCTTACTAATCCCACTGTTTTCAGTGGGTATTACAACTACAAGTATACAATTCGTATCCAGCTGGTTTGTATTTCCACAGCTTGAGCCATGTTGTCAAAGTCCGTCTCTCTTTTAATGTTCACCAATCCTTCTAGGTTCAATTTAGACTTCTTCCCTTTCACCTTTCCCTCGCCTCTTTTTCCAACTTCTCTTTTGGAAAAATGTACGTACTCTCTACTTTCCATTTACCGTTTCCTTTTTCTTCCTTGTTATTTGTTGTGAATGTCTTCCTTTTTTTATTTCCTTTTAAATGTGCTGAATCCTCAGATTGCAGGACACTTGCACCTAAAATTCCAAAGTTGTCAGGAGCATTGTCTTGTTTCACAGGGGTTGAATGATCTTTATAGACAATAGACAAATCCTTTCCTAAATCTGTTCTATTTGTTCTTTACCTAACATTATTTATCTCATCAGTCCAGTCACTAATATATGAAACAACAGTTCTCCATGCCGTGCCAATTACACAAGTGCAATCATCATCAAGTCTAGATTTACTTCTAATAATGTTAAGCAAATCATCTAACTTTTGACATGAGGAACACAGGTCACCAGTGTCATCAGGTGTTACCTTTAAATATGCTTAGTATTTATTACACCATACAAGACATTTGTGCTTTAATGGCATACTCATTTACGGAATCTATATTCAGCTTCAAACAAAAAATTGTACAAGAATAGAACAAGTAACCACAGAATTCAAAGAGAACTTAAATAAACTTCTATGAGAAAAATCACACAAGTAATATACAACTAAATACTAAAGTAAGTACAGTAAAGTTGTTCTGACTGTACAAGTTCTGAAAAGTCATACAAAGGCTGTAATTCCTTTACATGCAGAGTGTATTTACATTTACATTGTATTTACATTCAGTAGCTTCTGCTCACTATCGCTAGCAGTCACACTTCTTTTTAACAGTAAAGATCAATAGGTCACAAAGATAGGCTTGCTTAGATAAACTCTGGATTGTCCTGTCTGCAATCTCTGTGAATTTATAGCTGACTAGGCTCCTTTGGATGGCTACATATTGCCTGTCTAAAACGTATCCCCTTCTAACAACCAGCAGTGAAAATTAAAGGTAAAACAACAAAATATAAATCAAAGTAAACCTCGTCTACAACCTATTCCTTCCTTCTTACAAACAATGAAAAACAGTGGTAAAAAATGAAATATAAATTCAAATAAAACCTCTCTTACTAGTCAACTCCACAGTAAAGCACAAACCAAGATAGGCTTGCTTAGATAAGCTCTGGATATGATGGCAGTCTTTTATTGTTTTGCCTTGTTCCTGTAACACTTTGAAAAGACCAGCAGCTTGTGGGCTAAATGGAAGGTTATTATCCACAAGACAGTTTAAAAGTTTAGACTTGAAATCATCAAGAGCAGGCTGACCGCACAGCCAGGCATATCGCCTGATGACCGAGCCAGAAACAGCTGCTCTGTAAGATGCACCCACAGCACCATAACTGCATTTAGTGATGCCTCTGGCTATTTGAGAAGCCTGGGTCACCAGCGTCTGCATATGCTGTTTTGATTCTGGTGTCTGAGACTCTGTGATGGCCTTACTACTCAAGGAATGAAGCACAGACAGTAAAGTATTCACTCATTTGAGTTTGGCAGTTAATGACTCTGAAAGACAGTGAGGGGGACATGCTCACTTTTTTACCCAACCTATCTATTGTTCGACTATCCTTAATTGTGGAAAGGACATTACTGTGGGGAAGCAGTTTGGGAAGTTTTTCTCTGGCCAGGGTAAATGCAGCAGTATCTGGCACAGGATTTTTGTATAGGTACTTTAGTTAATCAGGAACTTTATAGAAAATGTCTGGCCTTCTGGGTGCTGGAGGTTAAGAATCAGGTGTGGAGGCCTTGGCTTGAAATGTGTCCAAGTAAGCCTTTAGCACAGGGGGAATGGGAGGAGGTGCAGGAGCGCCCGTCTCTAAAAAGTTATTACATCCTTTTGCACCTGTTCAGACTGCCAGTCAAAGCGCCTCTTCGTGTACTGCAATGTTTCTCTGAAGGCAGCGTCTTCCAAGGGGGAAATCAGGGGAGAGGGAGTGTCCCTCATCGGAGGAAAGTTGTTCTGGAGAGTGTGGCTGTGAAGAGTAATCTACAGAATGGTCTGAATCCACCTCTGGTTCCTCCTTGGGCGATGAAGAATGCAATGCCCATTTCTGTGGTGTAGTCTGTGTAGGCTGCGTCACAAAGGTTGAGGGCTTCAAGGACATAATGGCTTTAAATTACCCCTGAGAAAAATCAATTCATTCTTTTTCCCTGGAGGCTGAAACTGATGGTGTATAAGTTTTTGTTTTTTTATTTTTAGGGGTGACGTTCACCTGTACCAGCTTAGGAGGTTCAGAACTTCGGCACATTTCAATAAGAAATCCTGGAACCTCTTCCCATACTAGGATCTGAGGGAGTCTGTGTGGTCCCTCTGAAATAATGAGGTGCAGTTCGTCAGAGGATTCAGTCATCTGCAAAGCCTCAGGCAGGGTCAAGGTAGTGGCCTGACATACTGCAGATTCGACCATCTCAATGGGTATTTCCAATTCAGATATGGAAGATGAATCCAATCCACTCTGGATCTTTTAAGTTTTTTTCTTGCATGGAAGGCTGACGTCTGGCGATTCCAATTAAGCATTTTAAACGCTTTGTCTCGAGAAAGTTACTAGGAGTGGAGAGTCTGGACCAATTTTAGGAACAATCACCAATCGGGCACTTATCTGAATCCAGCAAGCAAAGCTATGGTACCAAAATGACCAAACAATCACAGTTCATCAGGTTCAATGACCAGCGTTTTGGCTGGCAGTGAGATAGTCTGAAGATGTCGTGCATACATCCATTTATATACCCCTACATCAATCAGCTGAGGTCATCATATGAACATACGTCCATGGGAAGGCAAGGCTTTGGTTTCCTGGTCGAACGTCAGTGGACGGACAACCCATTTGTTATGAATATTGCAACAGTGATTTCAGTCAGGACATCATAAACACACACACATCTCTCTCTCTCTCTCTAGATATATATATATATATATATATATATATATATATATATATATGGCCCAAAAAAACACAAAATCCAGCACTCTCAAATAAATCAAACCCTGTAATCCATATACCAGAGAAAAAGGGACCAAAAAAACACTTAAATAAGTGTATCAAGCTTTATTCCAGTAGAACAAACATTCAAGGCAGCATACATAGTGGCCATTCAGCTTCTACAACACAGACCAGTTTCACCCCCTGGCATCACCAGTGTGAATTCACCATAAAGCAACCATGAACCTTTAAATACCACAGGTCCTATTGTAGTTAAAGAAACAGAGACAAAAGATGACATTTCAGAGCACACATATCTAAATGCAAAATAATAAAGATATTTAAAAGACACATACAAAAACCCAATAAGTATATATGGATATATAATAATATATACTCATATATACAAATGCATACGAGTGTAAATCCATAAACATATGGGAGAGAAGAAAATCAAAATATATATATATATATAAATATATGTAGATATATGTAAATATATACGTTCCAAACGTTTTCTCAAATGAGCAAACGACCAAAACCCACACTGCAGGGCATACTTATGCGAAAGTGCTTTTCACCGAAGAAGCACTTTTGAATAAGTATGCCTGTTGCCGAGGCTGTACTATGGTGCAGGTAAGGGAAAATTCCCTTTTCCCCACTGTAGTGCGGTCTCGGAGGGAGAATATTAAAGTTGAGAGGTGTGGGGGCACAGGGGTTGCAGGGGGACAAAGAATGTTGATGTAGTGGTTTCTTTTTTTTTATAACATGCTTTAACGAAAGCGCTTTTTCGATAAAAGCGCTTTTGTTAAAGTGTGTTTGGTTATTATGGATTCGGACATTTGCTTATTCGAGCAAACGTCCTAGATCCATATATATATATATATATATATATATATATATATATATACACACACACACACACACACATATATATATATATATATATACACACACACATATACACACATACATACATATATACAGAGAGAGAAAGAGATATACACACATATATGTATTCGTGTGTGTGTGTGTGTGTGTGTGTGTGTGTTTATATGTATGCATATACATATATATATATATATATATATATATATATATATATATATGTGTGTGTGTGTGTATGTATGGATATGTATATTTGTATATAAATATACGTATGTTATGTATGTATGTACACACACACCAATATTCATCAAGAAAAAGCTTAAGAAATGTAAAAGTAATACAGTATAATGTTTTTGAGGTTATCAGCCAATAACCAGCAAAAGATTTAAGGTCTGGATATGGAACATCCTGAGAAAACAATGCAGAAGATAGATATGAAAAAGAAGAGATGGAAGACATGCGTGGATACACAAATGGTGAGCCTGGGTTATGCAGAATTATTTGAAGAGTATGCAAATAAGGAAAGAAGTTAAAGATTTTTGTGTGTGTGCCTTTTTGCTGGGGGGGGGGGGGTTCCCTGCACTAGCTGACCACTAGCTACTATCCCGTGGTTCTTTTGCTCTCCCTTGAAGTCACCTGACTGCAGGTAAGGGGACTGGAAATGTGGGGACCATACTGGTATCACCCCCCCCCCAAGTATGACCATAATATGGTTGTTTAGTAGAGGAACACAGAGTGGAGTTAGCAGCCTGCAACTTCACATACACTGGTGACGGGGCTTTTTTAATCCTTCCATCCCTTGTGTACTGATGCTCTGTAGAGTAAGATGGACAAGCCAAGAGGTGTAGCCTGTGAGGACATGCCCACCCCAGGTCCTATGGTGTCCACACCTCTTTGGCCCACCCACACATCTCAGACTAGTAATATTCTTGAATCCTGACCTCCCTCAGAGCTTAAGGAATTCACTCTCTGCTACAGAGGGGCATGCTTACCCTCCTTGCCAGCCTCAAGCACCCAAACCGCTAATCAAACTTGCATTACCTCTGCCATAATCAGGGTTTCTTTCCTATAAAACACTGAGCTAGCAAAAAATTTTTAAAAAATACGTAAGAAAATGAAAGAAGAGATGTTGCATTTGAAGGGGAACAGGTGAAGGACAAAATAAAAAGAACAAAGTTGTTTATTACATGACTCTCAACAAAGTATAGTTGTGTACACCTACCATAAATGTAGATGTTCGAGTGTCTTCACTGTTGCAGTCATAACTGTAGGGTGATCCTGCCGGCAGGCAGCCCGAGGTCGGCCAGAATTCCAAAGTCTGGGTCCGGCGTCGGCTGTACCAGCAAGTACCCTGACGTCAGAACGCAGAGGTATAAAGCTGACAGCCGACGCCATCTTCTCCAGCCTTTCTTGCCCCAGATACCAGAAGCCCCCAAAAAACAAACCAAAAGGTGGCTAAAAAGGAACACAAATACACCACAAAAGAAGTGGAAGAGAAGACAAGCAAAAATAAGAGGGGACTGGTGGGAGGGAAACACCGACTGCAGCAGTGAAGACACTCGAACATCTACATTTATGGTAGGTGTACACAACTGTACTATGTTCTTCGTGTTTCACTGTTGCAGTCATAACTGTAGGGTAGAATCCCAAAGCTGTGAAAGAGGGAGGAGGTTATGCAGAAGAAGGGGCAGCTAGAAGACCCTGCAAAACAGCAGAGGCAAAGCCTGCCCTAGACTTAGAATACAAAGGGAGATTATAGTGCTTAGAGAAAAGTATGCACTGAACTCCAAGTGGCAGCTTCCAAAATGTCCTTGGTAGGAACTCCTCTGAGAAAAGCTGCTGAAGTGGCAGCTGCTCTAGTAGAATGACTTCTAACAGTACCTGGAATCTGTTTCCCATAGTGAGAGTAACAAAACCCTATTCCATGAGCAATCCATTTGGAAACAGTTTGTTTAGAAATAACCTTACCTAGAGAACTGAAGGCATAAGAGATAAGCAATTGATCAGATTTTCTGAAATCTTTAGTCTTGTCCAGGTAAAATCGTAGTTGCCTGTGTACGTCCAATGAATGTAAGATCCTTTCCCCTTTATTTTGAGGATTTGGAAAGAAGGTGGGAAGGTGAATAGTCTGATTTAGAGCTACTTTAGAAATCACCTTGGGCATAAATGTAGGATTTGTCCTCAAGGAAACTCTGTCTTGGTGGAAGATAATGTATGGTTCCACAGCCATGAGAGCTTGCAACTCTGAAACCCTTCTGGCAGAAGTCAATGCCAATAAGATAGCTGTCTTCCAGGATAAGAACTTGATATCCGAAGCCGCAGCAGGCTCAAAAGGAGGCAAAGTAAGTTTCTCCAAAACATAATTAAGATCCCAAGCAGGAACAGGAGGAGTTCTGTGAGGTCTTAAATTCTTAGCTCCTCTCAAAAATTGTCTCACCAGCTGGTGAGAAAAAATGGGAGGATCAGTATTAAAATGAGCCGAGATAGCAGAAGCATGAATTTTGATGGAGGAAAAGGAAAGGCCTTTAAGCAGAAGGTCTGAAAGGTAAAGTAAAATGGAGGAAATATTAGGCAAAAGAGGATCAAAACCTCGATCCTGCATCCAAATACAAAATCTTTTCCATTTTGAAGCATAAGATTTTCTAGTGCTAGGCCGCCTAGCTTCTTAAAGAACATCCAAAACTTGTTTGGGAAGAGAAGGAATCAAAGGCCCTTGAAGAGCCAAGCTGCTAGGCAAAGAGTCTTGATTTGAGAGTGCTGCATCTGACCCTGATACTGGGACAGAAGAGAAGGGATCAGAGGAAGAATCCAAGGAGGTTCCAAGAATAGGTGTTTTAAAGTTGGATACCAAAACTGCCGAGGCCAATTTGGAGCTATCAAAATGATAGTCTTGGGTTTGTCCTGTTTTATTTTCAGTAACACCCGAGGCAGAAGAGGAAGAGGAGGGAAGGCATATCCCGAAAGATTCCTCCAGCTGAATGACAGGGCATCCACTTTCCAAGCTGTTATGTGGAAGGACCTGGTGCAAAAGAGAGGCAACTGATGATTGAGATGGGATGCAAACAGATCTATCTGAGGACAACTCCAAACTGCAGTTATTCTGCTGAATAAGTTGGGGTCCAACATCCATTCGTGAGGATCCAAAAGATTTCTGCTTAGGCTGTCTGCTAGGAGGTTCTGATTTCCTGGAATGAACTGAGCTTGAAGATGCAGATTCAGATTTAGAGCTGTGTCCCATAAATTCATGGCTAGTCTGCAAAGGGGGTAAGAGTGACAGCCCCCTTGCTTGTTTATGTACCACATGACTGTGGTATAATCTGTACGAATCAGAAGAGGCCCTGGTTTCAAAAGAGTCTGGAATGCTAGAAGACCATTTTGGACTGCCAACATTTCCTTCAAGTTGATGTGCCAGAGTAGTTGCTTCTTTGTCCAAGAGCCCTGCTGGCCAATGTCTAGAAAATGAGCTCCCCAAGCATAATCCGAAGCGTCCGTGGTTATGATCTGAGAAGGTTGAGGCAGACGGAAGGGATTCCCTTCGTTCAAAGCACAAGCCCTGGACCACCAAAGGAGCTCCTTTTGGAGGCAGGGAATCAGTGGAATCATTGTGTCTAGACTGTGTTAATGCTGAGACCATACACTCTTTAGGTACCATTGAAGTTTTCTCATATGAAGCCTTGCATTTGGAATCAACAGGATGCAAGAAGCCATGTAGCCCAGAGCCTGCAGGAATTTCCTTGCAGTGAGCTGAGGTAAAGTTGCCAAGGTTTTGAAAATTGAGGCCAGCTGTAATTGTTTTTCTGGAGTGAGGAAGGCCCTTTGCAAGCTTGTGTTTAGAAGAGCTCCCAAAAAAATCATTTGCTGGGAAGGGATCAACTGTGACTTTTTTGTGTTCACTGAAAATCCTAGTAGTAGGAGAAGACGTTGAACAAAATCGAGATGTTGAAGTAAAAGGTCTTTGCTGTCCGCCTGAATAAGGCCGTCGTCCAGATAGGGGTAAATTTGAATCCCCTGGAGTCTGCAATAAGCTACTACTGGAGCCAGACACTTGGTAAAGACTCTGGGCGCAGTAGATAAACCAAAGGGCAGTACAGAGAATTGAAAGTGCCTCGAACCTGCCTTGAATCTGAGGTATTTTCTGCGTTCCTGCCTGATGGGAATGTGTAAGTAGGCTTCCTTTAAGTCCAATGTCACCATCCAAGCATCCTGGGAGAGCATTGGAAGAAGTTGTTGTAGAGTAAGCATCTTGAATTTTGGAATTTCCAGAAAGGTGTTTAATACTGAAAGGTCCAGAATAGGTCTCCATGAGTTTTGTTTTCTTGGGACCAGAAATAGCCTTGAGTAAAAACCTTTTCTCATCTGTGAAAGTGGAACAGGTTCTATGGCTCTCATGGCCAATAGAGCGTCCACTTGATTTAAGGCCTCTGACCATTGATGTTTTGGCAGATCCGGCCAACCAATAGACCTTGGCAGAGTGTGAAAGTGGAATTTGTAACCTCTTAAAATCACGTCCAAAACCCATTTGTCTTGGGTAATATGAGTCCAATTTTGTTAGAAAAGAGAAAGTTTTCCTCCGAGAGGGGCTTCCAGGCAAAGAGGACCTGTAGCCCAACAGAGAGAGTCATTGGGTCTGCTTCCTTTGTGATTGAGATCTGTCTTCTCCTCTTCTAGGGGATGAAGCAGTCCATTGTCTGGACCTGTAAGAGGCCTGAGCCTGAGCCCGACCTCTGGAGCGTCTATATCTTCCCCTTTGAGGCTTGTTAGACGTGGGAAAGGACCAATTTATGGAGGGCCAATTTCTAGCAAATCTAGCAGGCTGAACTTGTAAGAAATCTTTAACAGTCTGCATAGATTTCGCCTTATCCTCCATCTTTTTAATAACCTCCTCAGCTTTAGATCCAAACAGAACATCAGGCTGAACAGGGGCATCTAACAATTTAGCCTTAACTTGCTCAGGCAAATTCTGCTCTCGAAGCCAAGCATGTCTCCTGATAACAGTACCAGAGGCTGCGGCCCTACAAGAAGCCTCCAAGGCATCAAAACCACAATGTAAACTATGTTTGCTAACTTGTTCAGTTGCATGCAATACATCCTGTAATTCCTTGTCCTCTGCACATGCAGGAAAGGTAGAAAGTTTTTGTTTTAAAACAGACAAAAGAAATTGCTGATACTTGAACATATGAAACTGGCAATTTAAAGCTCTAATAGAAAGAGTAGCAGAAGTATACACCTTTTTGCTCCATCTGTCCAAGGCACGAGAATCCTTTTCAGAGGGAATAGGATTTTTAGCTGAAGCGGCCTTAGCAGCCTTGGAACCCTGAGAAATAGTTTCAGGATCTGCAGAAGGGTTCTTGAACAAAAATTGATGGGAATCAGGAACTCTGTAAAATCTATCAGGCTTAGAAGGAGCAGGCGGAAAGGAATCAGGATTCAGGTTAGCTTCAGAGAAAGCATCATCCACAATATCAAGAACAGGAGGAATAGCCAAAGGTCAGAGAAAGCATCATCCACAATATCAAGAACAGGAGGAATAGCCAAAGGTCAGAGAAAGCATCATCCACAATATCAAGAACAGGAGGAATAGCCAAAGGTCAGAGAAAGCATCATCCACAATATCAAGAACAGGAGGAATAGCCAAAGGTCAGAGAAAGCATCATCCACAATATCAAGAACAGGAAGAATAGCCAAAGGTCAGAGAAAGCATCATCCACAATATCAAGAACAGGAGGAATAGCCAAAGGTCAGAGAAAGCATCATCCACAATATCAAGAACAGGAGGAATAGCCAAAGGTCAGAGAAAGCATCATCCACAATATCAAGAACAGGAGGAATAGCCAAAGGTCAGAGAAAGCATCATCCACAATATCAAGAACAGGAGGAATAGCCAAAGGTCAGAGAAAGCATCATCCACAATATCAAGAACAGGAGGAATAGCCAAAGGTCAGAGAAAGCATCATCCACAATATCAAGAACAGGAGGAATAGCCAAAGGTCAGAGAAAGCACCATCCACAATATCAAGAACAGGAGGAATAGCCAAAGGTCAGAGAAAGCATCATCCACAATATCAAGAACAGGAGGAATAGCCAAAGGTCAGAGAAAGCATCATCCACAATATCAAGAACAGGAGGAATAGCCAAAGGTCAGAGAAAGCATCATCCACAATATCAAGAACAGGAGGAATAGCCAAAGGTCAGAGAAAGCATCATCCACAATATCAAGAACAGGAGGAATAGCTAAAGGTCAGAGAAAGCATCATCCACAATATCAAGAACAGGAGGAATAGCTAAAGGTCAGAGAAAGCATCATCCACAATATCAAGAACAGGAGGAATAGCCAAAGGTCAGAGAAAGCATCATCCACAATATCAAGAACAGGAGGAATAGCCAAAGGTCAGAGAAAGCATCATCCACAATATCAAGAACAGGAGGAATAACCAAAGGTCAAAGAAAGCATCACCCACAATATCAAGAACAGGAGGAATAGCCAAAGGTCAGAGAAAGCATCAACCACAATATCAAGAACAGGAGGAATAGCCAAAGGTGAGAGAAAGCATCATCCACAATATCAAGAACAGGAGGAATAGCCAAAGGTCAGAGAAAGCATCATCCACAATATCAAGAACAGGAGGAATAGCCAAAGGTCAGAGAAAGCATCATCCACAATATCAAGAACAGGAGGAATAGCCAAAGGTCAGAGAAAGCATCATCCACAATATCAAGAACAGGAGGAATAGCCAAAGGTCAGAGAAAGCATCGTCCACAATATCAAGAACAGGAGGAATAGCCAAAGGTCAGAGAAAGCATCATCCACAATATCAAGAACAGGAGGAATAGCCAAAGGTCAGAGAAAGCATCATCCACAATATCAAGAACAGGAGGAATAGCCAAAGGTCAGAAAAAGCATCATCCACAATATCAAGAACAGGAGGAATAGCCAAAGTTCAGAAAAAGCATCATCCACAATATCAAGAACAGGAGGAATAGCCAAAGGTCAGAGAAAGCATCATCCACAATATCAAGAACAGGAGGAATAGCCAAAGGTCAGAGAAAGCATCATCCACAATATCAAGAACAGGAGGAATAGCCAAAGGTCAGAGAAAGCATCATCCACAATATCAAGAACAGGAGGAATAGCCAAAGGTCAGAGAAAGCATCATCCACAATATCAAGAACAGGAGGAATAGCCAAAGGTCAGAGAAAGCATCATCCACAATATCAAGAACAGGAGGAATAGCCAAAGGTCAGAGAAAGCATCATCCACAATATCAAGAACAGGAGGAATAGCCAAAGGTCAGAGAAAGCATCATCCACAATATCAAGAACAGGAGGAATAGCCAAAGGTCAGAGAAAGCATCATCCACAATATCAAGAACAGGAGGAATAGCCAAAGGTCAGAGAAAGCATCATCCACAATATCAAGAACAGGAGGAATAGCCAAAGGTCAGAGAAAGCATCATCCACAATATCAAGAACAGGAGGAATAGCCAAAGGTCAGAGAAAGCATCATCCACAATATCAAGAACAGGAGAAATAGCCAAAGGTCAGAGAACGCATCAACCACAATATCAAGAACAGGAGGAATAGCCAAAGGTCAGAGAAAGCATCATCCACAATATCAAGAACAGGAGGAATAGCCAAAGGTCAGAGAAAGCATCATCCACAATATCAAGAACAGGAGGAATAGCCAAAGGTCAGAGAAAGCATCATCCACAATATCAAGAACAGGAGGAATAGCCAAAGGTCAGAGAAAGCATCATCCACAATATCAAGAACAGGAGGAATAGCCAAAGGTCAGAGAAAGCATCATCCCCAATATCAAGAACAGGAGGAATAGCCAAAGGTCAGAGAAAGCATCATCCACAATATCAAGAACAGGAGGAATAGCCAAAGGTCAGAGAAAGCATCATCCACACTATCAAGAACAGGAGGAATAGCCAAAGGTCTGTGTTGAGGGAGTAGGAGAAATTCCCCAAGTCTCTTCTTGGAAGTGGAATAATCCTGACCTTCCCAATGAAAATGCTCTCTCATCTCATGCAAGGTTTCCCCAAAAGAAAAGTCTTCATGGGGAGAAGCAGAGGGAATAGAGTCCTCTGCATCAGAATCCTCATAAGGAGGAAAAGAATAATCCTGGTCAGAGGAAGAGACTGAAGACACAGAAGCCTGATCAGAGGAATCATAAGGAATATCCTGTCTAGGCCTTTTTTCAGGAGGGGGGTGAGAACCCCTAATCATAGAAAGCAAATCTTCAGCCATCCTTAATAATTGCTTTTGGGTCTTGGGAGCTGAATCCGAAGAAGCTTGAGAAGAAATCCTTGGCTTAACAGGAGTCTTTGACTTTGCCTTTGTCTTTGTAGTAATAGTGATATGAGAAGGCCTGAAAACCCCTTCAGAAGCCGGTACCTGCACAGCGGTTCCGGACCCATCTGAAGGAGCGATGTCCGAAGGTCCTGCAGCAGATAAAATACTGGGCCTAGCTGGCTCCCCATGGGAGTCCGTGTCGGCCATCGGTTCCGAAGTGGCTGACGACAGGGGCTGCAAAAGCGCCTCACTGACGACCACCGAACCCGAAGCTGGATCCGGCTGCATAGAATCCTGTTTGGACCTCGGAGGCCTATCCTTGTCCTTGCGCTTTTTGTGAATTCCGATTGTCGGTAAAGTACCCGACGACATCCTGTAATTGAACCGTCTACCGAAATAATTCAAGGCCCAATCGTACCTACGCTTAATAGTACGAGAATTAAACCTGGCACAAAACAGACAGCAAGAAACGTCGTGGTCAGGGCCCAAGCAAAGTCTTTATGAGGTATTTGTTTTCCACACGATATACAATTATTAACTTTTTCTGACATCGGAGGAGCAAGAAAAAAGTTTCCCCAATGGGGTACTTAGCTTGAGAAGAGAAGAAGAAGTCTTCGGACCGACGACAAGCAAAGCACGTTGTCCGGGAATCCGCCAACCAACAACTTGCGAGCTGCTTTCCACCGCGCGGCAAGAAAGACTGGAGAAGATGGCGTCGGCTGTCATCTTTATACCTCTGCGTTCTGACGTCAGGGTACTTGCTGGTACAGCTGACGCCGGACCCAGACTTTGGAATTCTGGCCGACCTCGGGCTGCCTGCCGGCAGGATCACCCTACAGTTATGACTGCAACAGTGAAACACGAAGAACATCTGAGTGATGATCATTACCCTTAAGACTAAACATAATAAATTGAATATGACGGTCACAAGTTGTCAAAATCCAGGTCAGTCAGTATTTAAATATGCAGCCTTGAACTACTCTAGGGTAGCTCTGAGTAGGAAGGTACTCTAAAAACTACAGCAGTTACAAACAACTTAAGACACAGGAATGTCATACAAATCTGCTAAAGCTACAATAAAGGTTCATAGGTTTAAGACTGAAGGTTATGACTTACTTCTACTGCCCTTCAAGAAGCTTAACTGCTGTAATACCATGTTGATAATAGACCGTTTCTAACAAAGTTATGACAGCTTTTTACTGGCTGTAGGGGAATTTCTTTCTATAATCTTAAAAGGAGTTCAATGCATCACCCAGATATTGCCTACTAGTGTTTGCGGGTAATAACTTCCCCCAGCGGTGTGTTCCAGGCACAGCATTCAATCACAGCAAATCAGACACTGTGTTAAAGATCAAGTAGAATTCATCAGTAAGCAATAAGAGGCCATCTAGAATGATCAGGTAGAATTCATCAGTAATCAATAAGAGGCCGTCTATAGCGATAATTCTTGAAGCCTTTGCAAATGCATGAATTTTCTAGACAGTATGATTATTTTACTAATGAATGATAGTCTTTTCAATTTTTTAGGTCACTTGTTAAGACAAGAAAATACATCACTGAATTCAATAATGAGTGATATCAGTAAGGTGGACGGCAGCAAGTGAAGTTCCTGGACTGATTAAACATACCCTTTCAGATGTGGACTACTGGGTACATTCTGTTTCTCTCTCTCACTGGCAAATAAACAGTTCAATCTTTAACCAGTGTGCATAACAGTCCCTAGATGTGCAATGATTTCCTTTGTAATAGCAATTTAAACCTTTTTGCCAAGTCTCATGATGCTGTGTTTACTGACACTAAAAATGAGGTGATCATTACTGTACAAGATGAGCATTTACTGTGGCTCATTAGGTTTCAGCATACTTTACTGTCATAATTATAGTACCAAGTTTTCATCCTAACACTTGGCTATTCAGAGTCTGTAACCTGATATGGGAGACAGTATAAAAAGTAAAGCTTGCTAGTTTTGTCTGTACTGCAGTGTTAAGGAAGGAAGACAGTAAACTGGAAGAAAGCAGAATCAAGTGTTTATCTGGAAACATGATGAATTAAATCTGTGGTATGACTCTTACTGACTGATAGGGGTCCTGAAGACCCTCCAGATCCTCCATCTTTATTAAAAACTAATAATAACCTACATTTCAATCCATCCAATGCCAGAGTACCATCATGGTTATTACGAACAGGAACTACCTCTGCTGAAACCATCATCATCATCATCAGAACTGCGATGACACAACAAGCTTGTGACAATATCATCAAGTGTGTGCAGAGTTACGGGGAAGGCCTGCAAACTGTCTTTACCTAACAACTGTAGCAATAACAGAAGGGGATAGTATAATTTGTATATTAACATAAAATAGTACAGATTTTGGTGCAATAACTTAAAGACATTGTGGACACGAATGCAAGGGCTGCAGATAAATCTGCATCTGTTTTCTTAGTAACAATTAACAAGGGTGATAAATGTACAAAATTACATAACCTGACACTGTGATGCATCATATGTATGTATGTAAAACTTAACTTTTGTGGAAACATCTATTTATATAATGTCAAACTGCAGGTAAAATGTGAAAATAAAACTTAAATTCCAAAACTGTACTTTTTCTATATGAGAGGAGGGACAGCAGCAGTGGTTAAAAGGAAACAGTGACTTTTTCCTGTACTAGAGATAATAGCTACATGCACGTTACCAGGGGTACTCTATGCTTGTGTGCTACCTTCACCATTGAGGGACAGCAGCAGTAGTTAAAAGGAAAACGTAACTTTTTCCTGTACTAGAGATAGTAGCTACATGCACGTTACCAGGGGTACACTATGCTTGTGTGCTACCTTCACCATTGAGGGACAGCAGCAGTAGTTAAAAGGAAACCGTAACTTTTTCCTGTACTAGAGATAGTAGCTACATGCACGTTACCAGGGGTACACTATGCTTGTGTGCTACCTTCACCATTGAGGGACAGCAGCAGTAGTTAAAAGGAAACCGTAACTTTTTCCTGTACTAGAGATAGTAGCTACATGCACGTTACCAGGGGTACACTATGCTTGTGTGCTATCTTCACCATTCCACAATATAATGGTGAACTAACACAATGAGTAAAAAGGTCACACAGGCAAACTAATAAAAGTCATGTGCATTCAGAACTGCCATATAGCTGAAACATCTGATGTCCCTAAGGGTCATACACATATATCCCAAGTGCCACTAATACAAGAGCTTTAAGGAACGACACAGCGTAAACTATAGCTTGACTAGATTTTTCTTGTAGTTTTTACTGATTGGTTTGTCCATGTGACCTTATTGTGGAATTTCCAGAAAGGCCAATGGTTCTGGTGAATTCTGAGTGACAAGCCAGAATGCAAGAGAAGCCTGGTAGTTATTTTAATTTTGGTGAGTTACTGCTTAAGTTCTTTGCCTCAGGACTGCTTCTGTTAACAGGTCAGTTTGCCTTTATTTTTGCTTTGCCTATTACATTTTCTACTTCTCAGACAGTGGTAGGTAGCACTTAGTTCTTTCACTCAGGAATCATTTAACTGGTCTACTTATTAAAGCATTTTATTTTGCATTTCTTCTGCACAAACCTGCACCTTCTCTTTGTATTTAACTTCTCAAACTGTATTACTCATTTCCCTTTTACAAATGAATTACATTGGTTAACTGTTAAATGATTGTGCCTGATTATTTATTTAATTAATGTACAAGAGTAACTACAACTATGTAAGTGACTAGTTGTTAGTATACATCTCTGACTGAGAAATACTGTTCATCTGTAACTACGGCTCTGTACTAACTAGTTGTTAGTATACATCTCTGACTGAGGAATACTGTTCATCTGTAACTACGGCTGTGTACTAACTAGTTGTTAGTATACATCTCTGACTGAGGAATACTGTTCATCTGATACATCTCTGACTGAGGAATACTGTTCATCTGTAACTACGGCTGTGTACTAACTAGTTGTTAGTATACATCTCTGACTGAGGAATACTGTTCATCTGTAACTACGGCTGTGTAGTAACTAGTTGTTAGTATACATCTCTGACTGAGGAATACTGTTCATCTGTAACTATGGCTGTGTAGTGACTAGTTGTTAGTATACATCTCTGACTGAGGAATACTGTTCATCTGTAACTACGGCTGTGTAGTAACTAGTTGTTAGTATACATCTCTGACTGAGGAATACTGTTCATCTGTAACTACGGCTGTGTAGTAACTAGTTGTTAGTATACATCTCTGACTGAGGAATACTGTTCATCTGTAACTATGGCTGTGTAGTGACTAGTTGTTAGTATACATCTCTGACTGAGGAATACAGCTCATCTGTAACTATGGCTGTGTAGTGACTAGTTGTTAGTATACATCTCTGACTGAGGAATACTGTTCATCTGTAACTACAGCTGTGTAGTGACTAGTTGTTAGTATACATCTCTGACTGAGGAATACTGTTCATCTGTAACTATGGCTGTGTAGTAACTAGTTGTTAGTATACATCTGTATACTGTTCATCTGTAATTGTATACTTCCTACCTAGATCCTATTACATCTCAGTTTCAATATTCTCTCTCCTGACTCTCTTCTTCCAACTCTTTCTTCAGCTCCCCACCCTCTACTTCTCTATCTTCTTTTCCCCCTGTATAAACTCTATGTAAATTCCTTTTATATCTTTACCTCCCCACTGCCTATATACCTATTCTTGCAACTGTATCTTTTACCATTTCCATAAGATGTATCTTTCACCACAAACATAAAATGAATCTTCGTCTAACTGTTCTTTTTTATCCTCCTCCTGGCATCTCTTCTCCTTTAATTCTTTGCACCTCCTTTTTCCTACACTTCTCCTCTGATTTAATTCATTTGCATTTCATATCTATGTATATATTTGTTTAATTCTATGCTAACAATACAAATGTATAAAAAATTTTATTTTCTTGTTTGTAAATTGTTTTAGTGTGCAATGTGTTTAGGAATATGTAGCTTTAAGTGTTCAATGTGTTTGTAATATGGAGCTTTTCTCCCCGGGCCTCAACTGAAAACAGGCTTTCGGGCCCAGTGGACTTCCCCGGTTATCAAACTGGAAATAAATAAATAAATAATACATCTCTGACTGAGGAATACTGTTCATCTAACTAAAGCTGTGTAGTAACTAGTTGTTAGTATACATCTCTGACGGAGGAATACTGTTCATCTAACTAAAGCTGTGTAGTAACTAGTTGTTAGTATACATCTCTGACTGAGGAATACTGTTCATCTGCAACTATGGCTGTGTAATGACTAGTTGATTGTATACATCTCTGATTGAGGAATACTGTTCATCTGTAACTACAGCTGTGTAGTGACTAGTTGTTAGTATATATCTCTGACTGAGGAATACAGCTTATCTGTGACTACGGCTGTGTAGTAACTAGTTGTTAGTATACATCTCTGACTAAGCAATATTGTTCATCTGTAACTATGGCTGTGTAGTGACTAGCTGTTAGTATACATCTCTGACTGAGGAATACAGCTCATCTGTAACTACTGCTGTGTAGTGATTAGTTGTCAGTATACATCTTTGATTGAGGAATACTGCTCATCTGTCTAATACTATTAATTCTTATGTTTTAGTTGTTTTAGGAGTGGAACAGTAATTGAGGTCCATCTGGGGGCACCTCTACCATAAAGCAGAAGAGGGTTACAGTACTTGCAGGTGTTACTCGGCTCTCTTGGAAATTACTGTGTGCAAGTATGCAACTGTTTATTTGTACTACACTTATTGCAAAAAATCACGCACTGTAATGCACCAAATTCAGAATGAAGTGAAAGAAGTGTCCAGGAAGTCATGGCCTACAACTCCACTCCGTGGTGGTTCAGTGTGCATCCGATTTAATCTCTACAGTGAACCTCTTCTACTGTAATATTTCTATTTTTAGTACGTGCTCCTTGTTTTGATGGTGAAGAATAATATTCGGGATCAGATTATTTACTCACTCATGAAATGAACAAGTGAAATACGCATACGAAGCAAAAAGGGCATGCTGAATGTACAACAGAACTATAGGATGAGCTAACGCAGATCATTCTGCAGACAATGGTATACTGGCCAGGGTATGTGAAGATTACTAGCCCTCAACCTTTAGATGTACACACCTGCAAAAAGCAGGCCTAAGGTGGTAAACTACTTAAACAGTACTAACAGTGGGCATTCATAACTGAGGCCTTCTAACCTTTTGATAATCATACTAGGAATCAAGAGTACAATGGTCATTGTAATGCCAAAATGCAAGACTGGCACTTTCTCTAGTATAGTTTATGCTCTCTATTCTAATATAGAGCTGCAAGCTTATAAGGGACGTATAAGGATCAAATAAAATGCAGATTCATGCCTGTAGTGCTGGGCTAATTTCAGACTCAAATTATGCTTGAAGCTTGATTGAGAAACATTATTACATTAAATATACAGCAATGAAGCATTTTTCAGCCAAGTTCAAAAGTAATCTCAGAGATGAAACTTACCTGATGCATCTACACATTTCAGTAATGGTGTTAGCAGGGGCTTGAACAGATATTTTTCTGCCAGCTTGGGCTGTTCCTTTACCATAGCAAGAAAAGTCGAGCATGAGACCCTCTGAAACTGACGAGCAGTGAGTTTATCTGTAATGTGAAGCAAGTCCAAAACCTGTAAAAAGGAACACTAATGCATCAGAATCTTCATTCCTGGATTAACTCTACTAATGTGTTGGCATAACTTTACACCCATCCATCTGATGCACTGCAAGAATACATTTGCTCATTTTAAGTACTTACCTGTGGGCACACCTGTCGGTAGTACTCCTCCACTGACAGTGACTGCTGTGGGCATGAAGCTAGTATCCTGGCAACAGTATCACATTTCCTCCAATCAGCTACAGCTGTCTCTGCACCTTGGCCTCCTGCTGCCCCAACTTGAACAAAGAATGAAAATAAATTGCAAATGTTATAACATTAATTCTGAAATTAGCATTGCTATCTACAAAGTAAGTTTGTATTCATATTAAAAAACCTGAGAGAGTAACTACTTATTTTATTTATCTTTATATGAATTTGTTAACTGAGGTACAGCACTCATCACCAACAAAGCAATTTCAGTCTCAGCCAGACCGACATAATTAAGCAAAGAAAACAAAAACATGCATATACATTACAGTGTGGTAAGGTAATTTTGATGGGTATGCGATACAGACAGAAACAATCTCTATACACAACATGGAAAGAAGCAGTCACACAAGTGAAAGATAAAAGTCGATGAAGTAGCCATGGGTCTAGTTGAATGAGTTCAGGAATATCTTGGTAAGGTCATACTTTTTTGAGAGTAAACTGTATAGTCTGTAATCCATTTAGGACGGCGCAGTGGTTCAGTGGTTGCATTGTCGCCTCACAGCAAGAGGTTCTCCAGTTCAATTATCGGCTGGGGTGCCTTCTGTGTGGAGTCTGCATGTTCTCCCTGCATTCGTGTGGGTTTCCTCTGCATGCTCAGTTTTCTTCCGTTACAAAGACATGCATCTGGAGCATTTCTCCTAAAACCTCCTCTGAAAATTGTCATTGTTCCAAGTTGGATTTTCTCGGTAAACAAATGTTAAATAAATAAATAAAAATGTAGCTAAGGGAACTTTGGAAACTGACTGACCTAGGTGATCTGAGGAAAAGGATAAAAGAAGCTGATCTGACTTTCTAAACTGGTTTGCTCTGTAAAGGTAAAAACGTAGTTGTCTGTGTATATCAAGGAGGTGTAGCACATACTCTACTTTACTGGAAAAATTCAGTAAATTAATAGATTGGTTGATGTTCTTTTCAGAAGCCACTTTAGGTAAACAGAAAAGTTAGTCTGTAGAGAAACCCTGCCATCATGAAAAACAATGTAAGGGGGGTTTGCTGAGACAGCCCAGAGTTCAGAAATTCTTTTTGCTGAAGTTATAGCTACCAAGAAGTCTGTCTTCCATGACAGAAATTTTAAATTACATTTGTCTGATGGTTCAAAGGGATGTTGAGTTAAACCTTGAAGCACCACAGTAAGGTCCCAACAAGGTGGTGAAGGATCCTTTATCGGAGGTCTCTACAGAAAAATGCCTATCATAAAAGTTTTACACAATATGGATGAAGCTAGGGAAAAGGATTTATTTCCTGTATGGAAATTTGAAAATGCTGCGAACTGAAGCTTAAATGTAGAAAAACTGACCCCTCCTTAAAAAGGATTGTCAGAGAATGAAGAATAGCAGACGGTGGTACAGAAAAGGAATTGATGTCCTTGTCAGCAGCCCAAATAGAAAATCTTTTCCATTTGGCTCTATGGACTTTCTTGGTAGAATGTCTTTGAAACATCAAAATAATGTGATGAAATGGGGAAGCTAGCCTGGAATATCTAACTATTACTGGAAGTGAAGAAACCGTGCAGTCAACCTGAGGGAGTGAAGGCTGGGGTATTGAATCCCTGATGGGTGAGACAGGACATCCTGTGTAGGCTCTAGTATCCATGGAGGTTAACAAAAAGTAAACCGTAGAAAGGGGAACTACCCTTGCCCGGGCCAGAAGGGGGCAATGAGGACTGTTGAGCTCTTCAGCCTGTTTGCTTTCTGTAAGAATTTTAGAATCAGGGGAAGAGGAAGGTAAGCGTAAAGGAGACCTGAGGGCCAAGCATGAAGCAGAGCACACCTTGTTGAGTCCCCCTTAGGGGGGAATCAGAGCAAAGTATTTGCTTCATTTGTTGTTGAGAGGAGTAGCAAACAGGTCGCAACAAGATTGGCCCCAACCCCTGAAGATCATATCTGCTACCAAATGATTGAGAGACCACTTGTGAGGCATCAGAATGGCCTCTCTGCAAAGGGAGTAAGATTGAGTTAATTCTTACTTGTTGATATACCAAACTACAGATATGTCCATCTGAAGTGCAACAGTCCCCAAGGGGAGAACATCTTGAAATGCCTGCAACGTTAAAAGGACTGCTCTCATCTTTAGGACACTGATATGCAATTTGGTCTCTTGGGGGGGACCACATGCCTTGGACCGTTCTTCCCAAGAAACCCCACCTCAGTTGTGAAGCGTCCACGGTCACTGTGGTGACTGGGTTTGGAAGAACAAAAGGTCTGCCCAGAACAAGATCATCAGATTGTAGCCACCAATGAATGTGTCCTTTTGCAAATCTAGGGTGAGTTTTACTTGAAAAGACAGGGGTTGATGTAAAATGGACCATTGTGCAGCTAAAGTCCATTGTAGAATTCACATAAAGAAGAGGGCAAGATGGAGCAATGTTATGGCAGCTGACAGAGACCCAAGTGCTTGAAGCACTAACCTTGCTGGAGGAGAAGGATGAGAAAGTTGTACTTGATTTTTGATAGAGATAATGTGGTGGAAAGGCAAGGATACTACCCGTGTCCTGTTCAAAACTGTCCCAATGAAGTCCAGGCTCTGAGCTGGGGCAAGTTTTGATTTGGCAAGATTTATTGAGATGCCCATGGCATTGCAAATCTGAGGCAAATAGTCCCTGGCATGTTGTAGTTGATGCTTGAAGGGGGCAGTGAGGAGCCAATCGTCTAGATATGGAAACACCTGGAATCCTTTTAGTCTCAAGTGACCTGCCACTACTGCCATACATTTGATAAATAGCCTGGGAGCTGTGGTGAGTCCAAAGGGCAGAGCTCTGAATTGGTAACGAATGGCTCTCAGCTGAAAGCGAAGACGTCTTCTGGACCATCTACTTTTTACGTGGTAGTACACATCCTAAAGATCTATAGAGCACATCCAATCGTCCTTGCAGGAAGGGCAGAATGGACTGAACCTGTGATCATTCGGAACTTTACATTCCTTATAAACTGATTCAATCTGCTTAGATCCAAAATGGGTGTGAGGTCCCCTGTTTTCTTTAGCACTAAAAGAAGCACGAGTAGGTTTTCAAGTCCATTTGGCCAGGTGGGACCTTCTGGATGATTCTTTTCTAGCAGCTTTTGTTTTTATTGTGCTGCTTCCTTCCTCTGATTGGGTGGGAAGTTTCTAACTTTGACAAGGAGGAAGAAGGGGAAAATTGTATGCAATAACCTCTGGATATTATTCTGTGCACCCATAAATCTGTTGGGATGTTTGTCCTGGCATCTAGGTGCAAAGAGAACCAACCTCCCACTCCTTCCAGGGTTGGACAGTCCGACAGCACTTCAAGACCGCTGACAAGGCCTGTCTGAAAGGAATCTCTAAAGCCCTGGTTCTGCAGGCCTCCTCTGCCTCTTGGGCAGCGTCTAACATTAAAAATTTCCCCTCTGTCTCTGGAGGAATTATCCCCATGTGAATCTTGTAAAGGTCCCCTGACATTTATGAAACCATATCTTCTTACCACCTCTTTGGTTTCTAGAAAAAAGTCCACTGCGGGGCAGAAAATTTGATTCCCACACCAGACAGGGTCTCTCCTTCTTTTTGCTGTGGGTAACTGTATCCTTAACTGATGGCTAAAGCAAGGAAGTGACATCAAATAGGGCATTAACAAAAGACGTCTTAAAGGGCTCAGCAAAGTCGCACAGCTGCATCCAGGCAAGCCTCCTTATTGCAATACCTGAACCGGCTTGCTCATGAGGTACCTTCAGCTGTATGAGAGATTAACTTCAAAGTGTTTGAAATAGACAAAAGAGTGGCCAGTTGTGAGGAAGTCATTTTGAAATCTTCAGCAAACATGGACTCAACAGAGTATTTGATAGTTCTTTAGTGAAATCTCTCTGCATCTTAGTAAAATGCACCAGATAATTTAGTGACCTCAGAGCAAAAGTAGCCAAGGCGAAAACTCACTTTCCAAATCTGTCCCATGACCTGGATTCTCTGTTTGATGGATGGACAGAAGAATTCTGTTCTGCTAGCTCTTAGTGGCTGCTACCACCACCTTAACATCAACAGGGACTCCTTTGCTCCAGTGGGTCTGTCAGAAGGTGGTGCCAAAAACTTGTCCGGGTACTTGGGGATGTGCTTGACAGTATCCAGCTCCTTCCATGCCCAGAGGGAAGCCAGGTCAATAAGTTCATATGCAGAGGGGGTCACCCAAGACGTAGATGGTCCAGAACCAAAAGCCTCCAAGAACACTGATTCTTCAGGAGAAGGCGTTTGGGATGACAAACCACCTTTCTGCTTAAGGACGTCTAGAATATCTCCAAAAGCGATAGCAAGTGGCAATCCAGGAGATCCTTCTCCCTCAACAAATCAATGTCTTACATTATGAAACTCCCACGGGGAGTCTATGTGTCTCCTCCTACATGTCCTCTTCTGGGGGACCTCCTCCATGGGATGTTCTGGTTAGGTGGTGGAAGACAGGGGAGGTTCCTCTAGTGAATCTCACTGGAGACAAATTGGAACTGGCTGTCCCTGTGGAGTAGGTCTGACTGACTCAAATCTCAGAACCGATGAGAGAAAAGGGGTAGAATCTGAAACACAAGATGGTTCTCCATGGAGAGAAAAAGCCCTTTCTACCACCTTGAAAGCCGAAGGACCATGGGAAGCCTCTAACCTCCTATCCTCCTCCTTGGAGCCAAAGCTTCTGAAGAAGGTAGGACAGGGTCTTCCCCAGATAAAACCCTAATGGGAAAAATCCGATCCAAGCTGACTAGAGCCGAAGTTCCAAGAGGAAGGAAGGGAATCCAACAAAACCAGAGCTGACCCTACTCTCTTGGACCTGGCAGCAGCGTGTCAGCTCTGAGACCTGCTCTAATCCAAGGATATTGGGGCACAGCCAGTCAGGGAAATCAGAGTGGAGGAGGAACCTCTCCTCGGATCCGATGCCGAACCTCTCAAGGATCTCAGATCATGGGGCTCAGAAACTACAGGTTGGATCTGAGAGGGAGGCACAATGGACTTTGAAGGCACACTCACGGATCCAGCAGGGAACGGAGCTAGCAAGACTCCCTATCTGAATCTGAGCTCTGAGGAATTTTTGCATTATACACATCCACTTCTGACAAACTTCTGGAAGGCCTGGAATTCTTCTTTGGAGATAGAAATGATTGTGCAGGCAAGGAAGATGAAATAAATTTAACCAAAAGCTCTGATGTATGGCTCCTACGAGACCTACTGGGCTTCAGATCCAAAGGATAGGTTGTCAGTGACAGAGCTATAACTATGGGAGCAGACACCTTCAGATCTGAGGTAAGGCTGAGAAACTTTAGATCCAAGCATGTTGGATCGAAGATTTTTCTCACTTTCTTCATAGGCTCTGAGGAGAACCTTGGGGATTTTGGAGGAGACCTTTCCCTGGATTCCAAAGAAACTGTTTTTGAGATTTTTAAAGGTGTTTGAGCCCCAGGAGAAGCAGAAAGCCAACCTTTTGATACAAGTTTGCTGTGCCTGCCAGCCAAAGCTTTATGGTTGAATGTACACCACACACTGTACAGGCCGTATACAAATGATCAGGTCCAAGATAGTAAACGCACTTCTTGTGGGTATCTGAATTAGGGATCTTATGGCCACAAGAAGTGAATTTCTTAAAACCTATTGGTTTCTCAGACACTGAAGTAGTATACAAGAGACAATATACAGCAACAGCAAAAGACAAGGCTTTAATTTACACAGAAAGAAGCAAAAAAGTTATTACCAACAATGGTAAATAGAGAAATACCTATCAAGGGCAGAGAAAATACAAACAATGCTACTGAAACACTACTAAGAATAGCAGAAGGAGAGAACAAGGAAAAATATCCCTAGTGCCAGCAAAAAGTAATATGGAGGATTAAAAGAAAAATGTAAAGTAATTTAAATGTATAAAGACTTTGAGACAAAAAGAAATAAATATTCTTACAAGAATAAATATTCTTACAAGTGCTCGAAAGCAGAACCTGCGTCTAACCATGATGACGGCAAACAAGATCTGTGGCAATGGGGATGGAGTAGGGCATCATGGGTAGAGGGAGGAGCTCAAGAGCTGGCTCTGAAGTCTAGTATATGCGGCTGAGTCAGATCTGAACCCATTAGTGAGGAAGAATGAAAAGGACATCATCAGATGTAAGCAGCATTTCATTATTAACGCATTGAAACTGATTATGCATTTTTGAGTATCTTTCCCAGTAGATGTGGAGCTTTAAACTAAAATCTAGTACAGTGAAGTCCTGCTACAGTAAATTTATGAAGGGGAAAAAAGTTTGGACCTGGGTGTTATGATGGGCAAGCCCCACCCTCAGGAAGTTTGCCCACACCACCTCCTTTTTTACTTTTACTTAATATAACATACATCAAAGATGCATGATCTTGGAGTAGATTAAATGTATTTAGTGAACTTTGTCTATGGGGGAAAGTTCAACTGGGTCAGTGCCCATTTTCACTGGAAGCTTGGAGAGAAAAGCTCAAAAGTACTACAAAAACATTTTGAGAGCAATAATTGTAGAGTCTTCAAATATAATACAAAGACATTTACAGTTTAAATAATTATACCAAATTGGACTGTGATGATGTGAGGTGCCAGGAGAAGTAGGGCAGTGGATGTGTAACATATGCCAGCATAGCTAGCTGGAGTTTTGTAAAGAATTATATGTCATTTGTGTATCAAACTATTTTGTACAGGTAAGTGTGTTGAAAATGTATTTGTAAAACTGCTTGTGTTAAAAATGTACCAACAGTGGGTCCTGCTGGACAGAAAAGAAATACACCTGTATGTCAAACTGTATTTAACCGTTGAAATGAATATATTGTAACAGAGGATAATGGAAGAGAAGAGGTTAATCTCAGTCCAGTTAACTTTGGAAAATAGTCTGAAATTAAATTACCTGCTTTAGTCCATAAAAACTATCTTACAGTTCTGATTGTAGCCAGAGATAAAATGTCTGTGAAAACCAGGACTAGGAATCCTACTGTATTGTCCTTAGGGGTGAATTAATTGCTTCCCTGGAAGGGTGGAAGTTTTTGAAATGGTTTTATACCTTCCAGATACTATAACATATCTTAGCAAAGCTCTGTGTGTGTATTATGACACACGTGCTAGATGCTGGTTCACTTTCTAGTAAAGGGGGTAGTGTGGGAACCAGAAGTCAGGTGACTAGATGCATGTGATGTCATTTTGTAATTCAGCACTCAAATGAAGTTTTAATACTAGATGAGACAAAAGTCTCAGGGCAGTCTGTTTTTGAAACCTGACAAAGAAGGACCGCTCACCTACATCATCGTGCCTTGCTCTAGTAAGTGAACTAGGAGACAGTAATTCTTTAGATCAGTGAATAAAACATAGTGAGATTAGTTAAATATTGTTTTTCTATATCTGTGTGAACCTTCCCATCTGTGTTGTTATTAATATTTCCTGTGACTGAAACTCTTGTGTTTATTGTAAATAGATTTTTACCATTTTTATGTTCTTTTATTATTTATTACTAAATATATTTAAACTTTTCATTGTGGCTGGTCTTTTAGAGAATATTTTAACATTTAAGATTACTTATATTTATTAGGTGACATTGTGGCCAGTTGGGAAAGCCTTGCTGTATTGGTCAAACACTACCATTTGCAATAAAAAGAAGTTATGTCCTTACCATAATGTTCCATGTGGAGTGTTCATCTCGCCTTTGTTCTTACACACGGGTTCGGAGCCGATCCTCGGCTCCAAGTCGGCCACATCGCAAAGCTCTGAATCTCAGAGAAGCTTGAGACCAGCCCATATCCCACAATCCTCCCTGCCATTACTCAGATCTAGTTTGCAAACAAACCAGACCAAAAATCCAACACCTCCGGTGCAAGAACTATACACTCTCTCAGGCATTCAGAGACACTCTCTCACCATAGCAATAACTAAGGGTAGAAACATATACCCCATGATACACGGGACCATATACCCCGGAAGGGGTTAAGACGAGTCGATCAAAATCTAATCCTACCAGTTCTTCCAAAACACGTGGGGAGGGGAAGGGAGGGAATGTAAGAACAAAGGCAAGATGAACACTCCACATGGAACGTTATGGTAAGGACATAACTTCTTTATGTGAGAGTGTTCAATCTTGCCGCTTGTTCTTACACACGGGTAGCGTCCCTAGCTCCGTCACCCCAAGTGACTTATGGAAGAACGTTCCTAAGCATAGTGGAACCAAAAGATGTCCTGTCTTTGAAGACTTTGTCCACTCTATAATGAGTGATGAAAGTATGTGGCTTAGACCATGTGGCTGCTGCACAAATAGTGTCCAAAGGCAAGCGAGCTGCATGAGCCAAGGAAGTGGAGACGGATCTGGTAGAATGGGCCTTAGGTTTGGTGATTTAGAGTATACAAAGGCTATACAATCAGCAAGCCATTTAGATAATGTACATTTCATAATTGCCATGCCCTTTTTATTGCCTGCAAACGTGACGAAGAGCTGATCTGTCTTCCTGTAAGCTTTGGTCCTATCCAAATAAAATCTTAATTGCCTGTTAACATCCAACTTGTGCTGCATATACTCCAATTTGTTAGTATGGTTCTTGAAAAAGGTAGGGAGTTCTATAGATTGGTTAATATTCGTAACTGAACATACCTTTGGTAGGAAAGATGGATTTGTACGCAAAGAGACTCTATCTGGATGGAATATCAAGTAAGGTGGTCTGACCGATAATGCTTGCAACTCAGACACTCTGCGAGCTGAAGTCACAGCGACAAGGAACAGTGTCTTCCACGATAAGAACTTTAAGAGGCAGGACGAATCAGGTTCAAAGGGTGGCAGCATGAGTTGCGACAGTAACAAATTCAAGCTCCATGGAAAGAAAGTTTTTCTGACGGGCGGTCTAAGATGGAAGGTTCCTTTCATAAAGGCCTTACAAAGTCTGTGAGACATAATGGGAGAACCTTCCTCACCACTATGGAAGTTTGATATGGCTGCCAACTGTACTCTTAGTGTGGAAGTAGAAGCTCCTTCATGAAAGAGGATAGATAAGAATTCCAAAACTTTATGTAGAGGAGCTACCAGGGGGTCTAAGTGTTGGCTAGACGCCCAGTACACAAAGCGTTTCCACTTACTCCTGTAAAGTTTAGTAGTGGAAGCTTTATGAGAAGCAACCAGAATGTGTTGAACTGCCGGGGAGAGTAGATCAGACCTGGCTAGGCAGGGAAGCGGAGCAGCCAAGCTGCCAGTTTGAGGGACTGAAGAGACGGGTGAGGAACTCCCGACGAATGGGTCAGTAGATCTGGTACTGGGTCCAGAATCCACAGTTCCTCTATTTGATAGGCTCGAAGAAAGGGGAACCATATCTGCCGAGGCCAGAATGGGGCTATGAGTATTATTGTCCTTTCCAGGTTCCTGGCTTTCTGTAGAAATCTGGGAATCAATGGAGTAGGTGGAAATGCGTATAGGAGACCCGGGGGCCAATCGTGTATCAGTGCGTCCCTGGGGACATCCCCCGGAGGGAGTAGAAGGGCAAAGTAGCTTCTGCATTTTGCATTCAACGGGGAAGCAAATAGATTGCAGCAAGGCTGGCCCCATTTGCGGAAGATCTTTTCCGCCGTCTGTGGATTGAGGGACCACTCATGAGGTAACAGGATGGCTCTGCTCAACCTGTCCGCAATGACGTTGGATGACCCCGGGATGTGCGTTGCTATCAGAAAGCGACCCGTGGACTCTGCCCATTGCCAAATTCTCATGGCCTCTCTGCATAACGGGTAAGACCTGGTTCCCCCTTGCTTGTTTATGTACCAGACCACAGACATGTTGTCCGTCTGAACTGCTACTGTTCCCGGAGGTAAGAGGGCTTGGAAGTGTTGCAACGCTAGGAACACCGCCCTCAGCTCCAGAACACTTATGTGTAGTGTGTACTCCATGTTGGACCACTCCCCTTGGACTGTTCTTCCCTGAAAAAGGCACCCTCACCCTATCAGGGAAGCGTCCGTGGTTATTGTGGCCGTTGGACTGGGTAAAACAAACGGATGACCCATAGTAAGGTTCTGATTGTACACCCACCATGAGAGGTCCCGTCTGCAAGAGTCTGTTATCAGAATCTCGTGCGCTAGGGGTAAGTGTTGGAACGACCACTGCGCAAAGAGCAGCCATTGTAGGATCCTCATGTGTAATCTTCCCATAGGAACTGCGATTAGTGACGCTGCCATTAGTCCCAAAACTTTCAAAACCAGTTTGGCCGGGGCTTTCTTGCTCTCTAGTAGAAGAACCTGCTGTTTGAGGGTTGACGCCCTTATTGGAGGGAGCTTTAGCAGTGTTAATCGTGTATCTAGGTCTGCTCCGATGAATGAAATACGCTGTGAGGGCGATAAGCAAGACTTTTTGAAGTTTATCGAAATCCCTAGGTGGGAACAAAGGTCGACTGTGTAGTCTCTGGCTTGCAAGAGGTGACGCTCGGTGGTGGCGGTGAGGAGCCAGTCGTCCAGATAGGGAAACACCTGGAATCCTTGTCGTCTCAAGTGAGACGCAACTACTGCCATGCATTTGGTGAATACCCTGGGGGCTGAGGTGAGTCCAAAGGGCAGAGCTTGAAACTGAAAGTGACTGGCTCCCAGCCGAAAGCGCAGATGATCTCTGGACGGTCTGGCCATTTTGAGGTGGTAGTACGCGTCTTTGAGATCTACAGAGCACATCCAATCGTCCTTCTGTAAGAATGGAAGGATCGATTGAAGCGTGACCATCTGGAACTTTTCCTTCTTCACGAAGGTGTTGAGATTGCTGAGATCTAAGATCGGTCTCCAGTCCCCTGTCTTTTTTGGAACTAAAAAGAACCTTGAGTAAGTTCTGGATACTCTTTGGTCCGCTGGGACTGGTTGGATGACTCTGTTTTCGAGCAGCTTTGAAATTTCTACAGCTGCTGGGCTTCGCAGACGGGGTGGCACATCTGGAAATCTTCTTTGTAGAGGTGGAGTTGATGTGAAGGGGATTTTGTATCCTCTGGTTATAATGCTTTTTACCCAGGAATCTGAAGTAATATTTAGCCAGGCCAGTGGGTATAAAGCCAAACGACCCCCGACTGCCTCCAGAGCAGGACAGCCGGGCCTCCCTTCAGGAGTGCTTGAAAGGCTTCCCAGGGACGGAATCCCCGTCGCCTTGGTTATGCGGACGCCCTCTGCCGCTGGGGCGGCGTCTTCCATTTCTACCCCCCCTGCCTCTGGAGGGGGTATCACTCTGTGTGGCTTGGAAAGATCCCGATTCTTACGGAACCACATTTTCCCACCTCGTTGCCCTTTGGGGTACGGTCTAGTAGGAGCAGAAAAACGGACCCCGACAGCAGACAGGGTCTTTCCCTCGTGCTCACACCGAGTCAGAGTCTCCTTAACCTTGGGCCTGAAGAGTGTGGCACCATCAAAAGGGGCATTGGCAAAGGAAGACTTGAAGGCTTCCGCAAAGGAGCACAGCAGCATCCAAGATTGTCTTCGAAGAGCAATCGCTGACGCTGCAGCTCTACTCGATCCTTTGGCTGCATACGAGATGAGCCTCATGGATGAGTTTACTATGGAGGTAAGGGTGTTAAGTTGCGCTGTTACCTTATCTGAAACAGCAGCATCTGTGTTACCCTGGAGGATATCTGTCAGCTCCTTGATGAGATCCTCTGTAGACGTGTGAAATGAGTCAAATAGTTTAGCGAACGCATGGAAAAAGTCGCTGAACTAAAAACGTGCTTCCCATATCTGTCCATAGTCCTTATTAGAAGGATGAACAGATGAGGAAGACTCAGACATCTCCTTTTTCGTGGCTGCCGCCACCACCATAGCGTCGACCAGAACTCCCTTGGTGAGATAAGTTTTATCCTGGGGGGCGGTGATAAACTTGTTTGGTTTCCTAGGGACTGTTTCCACTGTGTCAGATGCCTCCCACGCCCTTCGAGCAATCAATTCCATTAATTCATCGAAGGGCGGAGTCACCCAGGAGGTAGAAGGTTGAGCCCCAAAAGCCTTCAGCAGCACCGACTCGTCCTCAGTGGGGGCTAGGGATTGCCAATCACCCCTCTGTTTCAAAATCTCCAGGATGTCTGCAAATGACACATCCTCAGAGGGTGACTTGGGGGACCCCTCTGCCTCATCTAAGTTGGTGTCAGACGTTAGAGATTCCTGTGGGGAATCTATGTGCCTCCTCTTGCACAACCGTTTCCTCGGGACCTCATCAGAGGGGGCTTCTGGTGAGGCCTCCAAGGAACAAGGGGAACCCTCTGGGGGTGGCTGAGGCAATGGGGCTCTACGCTTTGGATGGGTCGTGGGAGCAGAAACAGAAAGCGGCCCTTTTGGGGAAGGAGAAGATTCCCCCGATGAAGTGGTTGTCTGTGCAGACAATACTTTCCTCATAAGGTCAAAAGCCCTCAAACCCCGGGCCGAGGACGCCCCCGGTTCCGAAGAACACGGGAGCATCCCAGACACAGGGGCCATGGGCTCCGACCCCAAGGACGGAGCCGAGCCAGTCTGCGACGAGGCCCCGAGAGGGGGAGTCGGCACCGACATGTCGGTATGACTCTCAGTCCCGGAACCGAGGAGAGACCGTCGGCTCCGCGACTCCCCTACCAGTTCAGAAGGAGTCCAAGTCAATGGTGTTGATCGTGCAATGGACGGTTTCGGCACCGAGGGCTCCACTATCATCAGGTCATCCTCTCTCGGCTCCGAGATCTGGATGGGTCTCGAAGGAGGACCCGTTGGAGATATGGGGAGGCCTTCTAGTTTCGACACCAACTGGGAGGAAACTGCAATCAACTTGGAAAGGGCCGTGTTTTCCATGAGTTTCTGCACAACACGATCCACATCTGCCTCAGATAATGGTCTGGAAGAACGGGTCGATGGAGCCGAAGATGGCACCGACCGAAGAATGGACGGTGGTGGCAGCTCCGACACCGGTTCCAAGATCTGGGGCTCAGTGAAAGATAAACGTTCGACGCTCGGCCCTGAGGTCTGTGGAACCGGCGAACAAACCCTAGAAGATGAACTCGGAGCCGATGACATGGGCTCCGACATCTTCGACCCCTTTGAGGATTTAGAAGCCTGATCCGACTTGTCCAAAGCCTCTTGAAAGGCAGGCTTAAGTAATCCTCTGTCTATAAGCTTCCTGCGTCTATCTGTCATGACCCTCCCGCTAAAGGAATGACAAATAGAACAATCCTCTTGAAGGTGGAGAGGGCCAAGACAGTAAACGCAGGAAGCGTGATTGTCAGTAATGGACATTTTCTGCCCACACTGACATCTCTTAAAGCCGGATTTAACTTTTTCCGACATGACTAAAAGTAAAAAACACTTCACTAGGCAGATACTAAGAGAAGAACAACTATTAATCGCTAATTCCTATATATATATATATATATATATATATATATGTCTAGAAAAACCCTATATAAGTATACAAAAAGACACTCACAAACCACACCTAGAGAAAAAAGGGTTAGGCCACAAACAGGTGCCGGAAGAATAAAAGGGAATATATAATGATAATAAACACACACACAGCACTTCTATATAAAACTAAGAAATATAAGCTTATTTGAGCAAAAAAATAAGCAGCTTATCTGGAAACTGTAACCAATTATCAAGTTTTTTTCTGGTCCGAGCTCTCCTCGATGTGATCTGTTGCAGCGGCAAACTAGATCTGAGTAATGGCAGGGAGGATTGTGGGATATGGGCTGGTCTCGAGCTTCTCTGAGATTCAGAGCTTTGCGATGTGGCCGACTCGGAGCTGATCCTCGGCTCCGAACCCGTGTGTAAGAACAAACGGCGAGATTGAACACTCTCACATTATTCATTTTACTCAGTATAATTAGGTACCCTGTTAACAGCCTTAGAGTAGCTGGCTTTGGAGTGCTCTGGTGGCATTATCTACCTTATAGTCTGGGCAAAGGGGACATAACTGGTAAATCTGTGTCAGCCTTTCCCACATATGCATGTGTGTGTGTGCGAGCGTGTGAGAGATAATCAAAAGTATGTATGCGTCAGCTACTTGGAGCAAGGACACACAGCACTGGTTTCACAGACAGGGTGTTGGAGGACTTGGCTTGGACCACTTGGCTGAGGACTCAACTCTACAGCTGTGGCAATGGGGAGTCTTATTTGGGGCCTGAATAGAGGGGAACCCAGCCCCAGGACTGAGGGTGCTCCCTGTGTGCTCTTAAGGAAAACTGTGCTTGATACAGAGAGCTGCATCTGAAAATACTGTGTGTATCTATTTTTGTTTCAAGTAAACGTCCCTCACCGGTGTCAGTGGTGAGGACTGAGGCACCCTGATTATTAGCCCAGAGGAGGGGCATCACATGGACAAAATGTGAAAACTTTGGTTAAGAATATATACAACTTATATGAAAAATGATTTACTATTTAATGAAATTTTAGCCACTTTATACAGAAACTAAAGGTAAGTTAGTATAAATAGAAACAGGAATTGCAATATGAAGTGAGAGAAAAAAACAGGGTTATGGCGTATTTAGAAAGAGAGTCAGAGGAGTGAAATAGATTGAAGTAAGGAAGTGAGTGAAGAAGGGAGAGTAAGGAGGTGTGAGGCATGAACAGGTACTTGTTCATATTTAGGGATGCAAATCCCTAAACATGAGGAGAAATGAAAGATGAAACAAAAAAAAAAGGAAAGTTGAAGAAATGTAAAGTGGCTGCAGTGAGTCTTGATCAAACCCTCAGACAACATCCTAACAAAGTTATGTAATGGGCTAGAATGACAAGATGATTCTGAATATAAAGAATTCTTCTTAGATAGCTTTGTCTGTCTGAAGCAAGTATGGCATACGTATCAAATATGATATAACCTGTCAAACAAGATTTGGCCTGAATAATTTTATTTGAGAAAATGTTTTCTACGTCCACCTACTGTGTATGTCAAGCTCTTCTATTGTGGTCACTCAGAGGATCTAGTGCATCAAGCATCGGAGAGCCTCCCGAGCAACCAGAATAATACATTTCACAGAAAAGTGTATAATTTAGTTTTATTTACAGACAGTCAATACTTTTTTGTTACTTTCTTAGGGCTAAAAGTTAAATGATATCTGAAAGCAGACAAGCTGTATGGGAGGGGAATAAAGATAAAAAAAGAAAAAAGACACCATTAAGTGTAAGTGGAAACACAGGCTGTAACATGCACTTTAGCATTAGGCAACACCTGTGGGTGCAGCTGTTGAATTTGGGCAATAGCTCCTCTAGAGAGTTAAACTTCATTTTTGGAAGATGTATATGGTTTTGTGTGGTTGGTCTACAGTAATAAGAGATGGGGGTATTCTGAAAATGTATTTAGTTTTTTTTGGGGGGGGTCTTTAAAACAAAAAGTCTTGAAAAATGTGATACAGGTTCAAATGGAAATAGAAAAAAACAACTGCATAAAAGATCAGCCTGCCATACATTACTGTGTGCATGTAAGACAAAAGTTAGAAATGCTCATTCAAAAAACTGTTTTGTATATTAAGTAGGAAAAATAGCTTTTATCATAATGGCTATGCCATCCATATGATCTTAGAACGTAAATGGCCTTCAACTAAAGACAAAAAGGAAAGAGTACTGAATTATCTTAAGACATCCAGAACACAAACAGCAATGCTGCAAAAAACACATTTAGAAAGAAATGAGCATGTGAATTTGAAAAGAAAGGATTTCAGGTTGTTAGGATGGGAAGAAAGTAATAAAGATCTCCATACAAAGACATACGTCTGGAGTGTTTCTCCCCGGGCCTCCAATGAAAACTGGCTCCATTCCAAGTCAGACTTTCCTGGTTAACAAATATGAAATAAATAAATAAAATATGGAGGATTTTAAATGCATGTTAAAATGAGGGAAAGTATCAACATCTTGGAAGAAAACTGTGGTGGCTGTATTACTCAAATTGGTAAAGACCCATTTGATCCAGCTTCATATAGACCCATTTCAATTTTAAAACATGATTATAAACTGTTTAAAACTAGACTAATGGAAAGAATGTCAAAGGTGTTGCCAAAATTGATGGATATGGATAAACGTGAGAAAAACAACAAAATTCTAAAATGACTGCTCAGTAATACCACATGAAGTAATTTTTAAGGACTTTTGTTCCTTTAATATCACCAGAACTTCAGCAGAAAAACTGTTAACAAAATTTATTTTCTTAAATACCATCACCAAAGTGGCGTGATAATTAAATTAACCAATGACAGGCTACAATTCATGAATAATTCATTCCTAAGACATTAATAAATGTTCTACATCTTTAAAATAACACAAAATATTTAAAAATACTAACAAATTAAGTATCAAAAATAATTATTAGATGAAAACTTATAAACTGGGTGAAAATAAAAAAAAAATCCTACTTTTCAAAATACATTTGATGCTGACAGTTTCGTTAAGTCCCATTTTTTGTCTGCGCTTAACAAAACTTGCCATTTAAGCTCTCTACATTCAATTCACTGTTGAAACTATTAATACAATAAATTTCATCAACATCTTCTAACACAAAAAACGAAACTTCCTAAAACCAGAACAAAAAGAACTGTGTTTAGCCAATGAATTAGTGTAGTTGTAGTAGTAGTCATTGATAGCATTGCTATATTCTGAAATTCTTTGTGATAATTTAAATTATCAAAGTCATAGCACCTGGCCAAATAAATGAGACCCACAGATTTACAATCATAACTTTTTTTTAGCTGCAATTTTTTTGTCCAAATTTTTAAAATAAATGCTATGCAGAGCATACACAACTAACAATTCAAACAAGGGACTGTATCTACTTGCTTTTCATTCAATCTAATTCTGTGTATACTATATTTTTGCAAATGTTCTTTAATATTACTACTACTTTTATAAACAAATTTGGGCTCGTCTCCAATAACGTTTACCAAGTCTGAATTTCCTAATATAACTTGCCAACTGTTTCCCATTAATTCTTGGATCTCAGTTTTATCCACAGTCATAGGTACAG
Source organism: Protopterus annectens (assembly GCF_019279795.1). Lineage (NCBI taxonomy): Eukaryota > Metazoa > Chordata > Ceratodontiformes > Protopteridae > Protopterus > Protopterus annectens. Next base: position 495,305,243 of record NC_056742.1, read on the forward strand.
GGAAAACACTGTAATTTCTACATTTGTTATTCTCCTTTTTTTTCGGACTAAATTCGAATGCGTTTTTGAGGAGGGAAGGCAAACATTGGACAAGGAATTGGGAGCAAATAACTAAAGAAGGAAGGGTAACCGACTGCGATGAGGCCAATGAGACATTTGGACTGCAGACTAAAGACAGTCTTCCCTACCAGGGGATTGACAGACTGCAGTCAAGGGGAAGGGATGGGAAATCCTAAATGGAAGGCCTGCTCTGGTAGAGTTTTAGTTGAATCTAAAACAAAAGTGATAATTAGTAGGGCATACAAAAATACTGCACAATAATTGTAAGAATCAATCAGGAGGTTAGAAAAGATTTGGGAATCACGACTGGAAAAGCGATCTACAAGGAACAATAAGAGGATATGTGTATGGCTCTCAAGTATACAACCAGGTGGTTTATCATTTTTGCTTAGAGGTGTTTGCATAAGTATTTTTATATTCTAAGCAAACTTTGCAGAATTTTTCCTTAGGCAAATAGCAAATATTGGAGGTGTGGTGGGGAAGAAACAGGTAATTGGGGACATACGTTTTGAGGGGGGAATAAGATGGCAGATTTTAAAAATTCCCTACAAAGTACTCTGTCAAAGATTGTCTGACCAAACGGCTGTAACTAAGGAAATTATTCTTTTGAATTGGGACACAGGATCTAAATTGCCTAGACATAGTAAGGCCTTGTTAAGTTCAATTCTGTTGGATACATTAACAAACAAAATACTAGAAAACAGAAATCAAACTCCAACTGCACTTGTACTGTTTTTTATAAAAGAGATAAAAGAACTGTGAGAGGGACAATTAGAAAAAGGAAGGAGCAAACTACATAGTTATAAAAGGCAACTGTGGGAACAATCATGCAGAATTATGTTCAGGAGGAAGAGGAGTGAGGTTCAAGGGAAGTCAGAAATTGAGCAATTTATGTAATATTGGACTGATGACAGCTATAAAAGAAAACATATATATGATGTATAATGTAATATAAAAGGAAAAATGTTAATATGGTTAGTTTTCTTTTCTGCTAATGTATTTTGCCTATGTCTTAAGTGATAATTTCATAAAGGTGTTTAAAAAAGGGAACACCTGGATTTAGACATCTGGTTGGACCAAATAAATTCCTTCCAAAGGTGATGCAAGAGAAGACTTCTGAAGTTCATGGGATGATAATGCTGAAGCCAAAGTTTCTCCAGACATCATTGGATCATCCTAGATGGAGTCTGGCGAAGGGAACCCTGGGGATAGTGGATGCCATTCACCCCAGGGCTCTTAAATTTTTCTTGCTGAGGTTTCCTGTAATGGAAAAAGGGCCTGAAAGAAACCTGTCAAAGACAGGACCATAGAAGGAGGAAGAAATACAGTCACTGTAAGACTCTGAATCCTGCAACCCAAGAAAACATGGTCCTGAGAAAGTGTCAGAACAACCTTCTTTAGATTAAGAGTGAAGTCTACACCGTGAAGAAAAAACACTGTGAATCCCCCTAAGCCTTTCTGAAATGATCAGACATGGTTCCCCCTTCTCATCCTCAATGGACGTTAGCTCACCCTTATAAGATCTGTGAGCTGCATGCCCCATATGGCCCTCCAGTAAGGTCATGATGGGGGGGGGCATCTAAACCAGATGTTCTGCTTTTTCTTCATGTGATAAAACAGAGATGTCTGGCAAAGGCTGGATAGCAGAAATCTCCATTTTTGATGTCTTATTTTTGATGTCTTTGACTTATTTTTCAAAGTCAGCTGGACATCCACATGGGAAGATTCCAAGGTCGTGGTTCCTTGAGCAAGGTGTTTAAGAGGCTGGTTTTCCAGGTAGACAAAAAAAGAGGAAAGACCGTTGCACGGGTCTTAGGAATGAAGGCCTGGAAAATAGAATACCTAAACAAAAACGATAATTTTCATGTTGATCCTTATGGGGAAATCTGCCTCCCACATCCACATTTTCCCTTTTTTTTATGACATGCAGCTAACAAGGAAACAAGCTAAAAGAAAAAGGAAGAGTCTCCAACGAGGTACTTATGTGCCCAAGGTTCAGTGAAGGGTATTAGATGCATGACCTTCAAACTTAAATTCAAAATGCTGCATTTGGACTAAAGAAGTTCTGAGGGTTTTGCGCTAATATGTCATTAATGTACCTTACGCTTCAGACACAGAACATACAAATGACATATGGCACATGTAAGGGCCCAAGGCCTTGGCATGCTGGCCAGACATACCGCTACCCTCTGCAGGATATTCTTATAGTAAGGAATACTGCAACAGTGGCTAGGAAAAGACATATGAAGTGTAAATACAAAATTAGAAAGAGTTAAAAACACAAGGCAAATATTGTGGTTGACAACTTATGCACAGAGGTCAGTGAGCAAATTATGGTAAAATATGCAAAAAGAATAATTTTGTTAGAATATGCAAAACTTGATGAACAACACAGACATAAAGGATGTCTGAATTACAGAGAGATCAAACAAGGCAGAATAAGGTTAACAATGCATCAAAAATATCTTATACTTTGAAACATTAGCAACATAGAGAAACCAAATGAGTGATTAAGGGTAATTCACTTGTCTGCTCACTGAATGATGGTAAAAGTGAGAGAAAAACAAAAGTCAACCATATGATCAAGAGATAAAGATAAAAAATGCTGACAAACAGATATAAATGTTATGGGTATAGGCATTCTGTCTATGTCATGCAAAATATCAGAGTTTGCAAAATCACTTTTATATTACTGAAACAGCCTTTAGGTTCCTGCACTGCTGAAAAGAAATGGGAAGGCGACAACATTACAGGTCCGATTTGTGTCATATAGGGACTATATTACTGAGTAAACATAGATGGAACCCCACCCCCCATTTCATGTACAGTCTTCAATGACTTCTGTTCAAATTCCTTTCATGGGATAGAAAGAAAAGGGTTAGGTAGAATTATCATGTGCTATATAGTTTCCATTTTACTCTGTAAGCATACTAAGAAACTTTTTTGTGGGATTGTATGTTAATTTTACATATATTCAACACAATTGTTTTCTTCTCTGCCCATTAAGTTTTTTGTTTCTTGATATGCTTATTCAGTATCCACAACAAAATGTTGACTCAAACCCAAATAGAAACTTGATGAAAAAGACTGAAGAAAAAAGTGGGACCTGCCAAGCAGAACATATCTAAATCATTTTAAACATGTATTTCTGCATTTATAGTCATACACATATAATGCATGTATACATATATGCATGTATATGTGTGTGTGTGTGTGTGTGTGTGTGTGTGTGTGTATATATATCTATATATATATATATATATATATATATATATATATATATATATCTCGATTCAGTTATTTTCCTGGACGTTTTTGCAGGAGGGAAAGCCCCCCCTGCACCCCCACACCCCTTCTTACTTAAATATACCAACTCCAAGATCACACTACAGTGAGGTAAAGGGAAACTTTCCCGTTCTGCACTGTATGAAGATCTCCGTTCAGAACGTTCAAAGTTTTAACACTTCGATCATATGGTTTTGGCCATATGAAATTCAAAGTTTTAAAACTTCGATCATCTGAAGGGAACCCATATATATATATATATATATATATATATATATATATATATATATATATATATACACATACATACATACATACATACACACACACACACACACACACACACACACACACATATATATATGGCTTACCATCAAAATGAAGACTGAAGGTTCGGCGAAAACAGGAATGTCGAACAGAAGTTGGCTGATTTCCGTATTGCAGACCTTCAAATCTCAGTGAGTCCTGTGCAGCGAATTCCACTGTGCACTCTCTTAAGAAGTGGGTGATGTAAAGAATAGAGATCGTAGCACAGTGCAGATCAGGAAATTAATCCTTTTCCTCACTGTGATGTAATTTCGAAGTTGGAATATATAGTTTGAAGGGGTGTGAGGGGCACAGCCCTGCACAGGGGGGGGGGGGTGCAAGGGAGCTTTCCCCTCTGCAAATAAATGAGTTGTAGAGTTGTGCAGTACTGAACTGCATACGTTCATACTGCTGAAAAGGTAAGCAACTGAAAAGTAAAGTACAGTTGTATACACTTACCATAAATGTAGATGTTCAAGTGTATTCACTGTTGCAGTCATCACACGTGGGTTATTCTGCCAGGAGTAGCCCACTGTTGGCCCAAATACCAGAAGTGCAGTATTTCTGCATCGGTTGCTGTTGCTCCAAGACTGACGTCAGGGGTATAAAAACAGGCAGCCGACGCCATTACATCAGTTTTTTTCTTTCCCCAACTGTCAGGAGCCCCCAAACAGGGAGCTACGCTATGATGGAAGAACACCACCAGTAGAAAGTAAATACCAAAAATTCCCTGTAAGGAGAGAGAGAGAGACAAGGGGGATGGAGGGTGGGAAACCAGGACTGCAACAGTGAATACACTCAAACATCTAGATTTATGGTAAGTGTACACAACTGTACTACATTGTAAGTGTTTTCAATGTTGCAGTCATCACACTTGCGTTGATTCCCAAAGCTGAAGAAAAGGGTGGAGGCAGTCAAGAAGACTGGGGGCAAGCTAGGATGCCATGCAAGACTGCGGTGCAAAGCCTGCCCTGGATTTGGAGAAGATAGGCAGGTGGTAATGCTTGGAGAAGGTATGAACAGAAGTCCATGTTGCAGCCTCCAGAATGTCCATGGTGGGGACTCCTCTGAGAAAAGTTGCAGAGGTGGAGGTTGCCCTGGTGGAATGCATCCTGACCCCCTTTGGGGGCAGTTTCCTGTGCTGTTTGTAGCAGAAATGCATGCAGTGCGCTATCCATTTGGAAATAGTTTGTTTGGATATGGCTTTGCCCTCTGCTCCTGCAGCACAGCTGACTAACAACTGATCAGTCTTTCAGAATGATTTAGTCCTGTCCAGACAGAATCTGAGCTGTCTGTGCACATCTAGAGAGTGCAGTATCCTTTCCCCCTTATTTTGTGGGTTAGGGAAAAAGGTGGGCAAATGAATGGATTGGCTGAGAGCCACACTGGACACCACTTTTGGCGAGAAAGATGGGTTAGTCCTGAGGGAGACCCTGTTAGCATGGAAAATGATGAAGGGCTCTACAGCCACTTGTGCTTGTAGCTCTGAAACTCTTCTAGCTGAAGTGATGGCCAGAAGCAAGGCTGTTTTCCAACAGAGGAATTTTAACTCTGCTGAAGCTGCAGGTTCAAAAGGGGGGGAAAGGTGAGCTTTTCCAACACAACGTTAAGGTCCCAAGCTGGGGTAGGAGCTCTTCTGCATGGCCTTAAGTTGTTAGCACCTCTTAGGAACTGTTTGATGAGAGGGTGTGAGAAGAGATGTGGCTCTGTGCTGTAATGAGCAGAGATGGCAGAGGCGTGAATTTTAATAGAAGAGAAGGACAGACCCTGCGTAGTAGGTCTGCTATATAATCCAGGATGAGAGGTAGGGAGGGCTGTGCTGTTTCAGCTCAGTTAGCCTGGATCCAGGTGCAAAACCTTTTCCACTTGTCAGCATAGGATTTTCTAGTGCTGGGGCGTCTGGCCTCAAGTATAACATCTAGTACTTGTTTGCTTAGGCTGGCAGCTGGAGGAGAGGTCAGGGAATAAGCCAGACTGCCAGGTTCAGGGTCTGCAATTGTGGATGCATGAATTCTCCATTCTTCTGGGTCAGGAGTGTTGGGATCTCAGGTAGGTGCCATGGTGGCAGGGGTGACAGGCTGCGCAGCAGTGGGTACCAGTGCTGGCGTGGCCAGTCTGGGGCAATCAAGATTGCCCTTGGTTTTTCCTCCCTTATTTTGAGCAGTACCCCTGAAATGAGTGGTACAGGGGGGAAATGCATAGATCGAGAGATTTACCTTTTGGAAGGATAGAGCATCCAATTTCCCGGCCTTGCTGTGAGGTTACCTGGTCCAGAATTTGCTGAGCTGATGATTGGAGTGGGAGGCAAAAAGGTTCACCTTCGGAGTGCCCCATTTCTGGGTTACAAGGTTGAAGGTTCTGTGATCTAGCTGCCACTCGTTTGGGTCTAGCAGGCTTGTGCTTAAGTTGTCTGCCAGAGAGTTTAGGGAACCTGGCAGGAATTGTGCTAGAAATTGAATTTGCATGGCTGAGGCCATGTATCAAAGGGCCATGGCGAGCCTGCAGAGAGGATATGAGTATGTCCCTCCCTGTTTGTTGATATACCACATCACTGTGGTGTCTGTTTTGATCACTAGAGACCCCAGGGAGAAACGGGGTCTGAAAGCTGTCAGGGTGTGCTGAACAGCTAGCATCTCTTTTTGGTTGATGTGCAGATGTACTGATTTGGGCTCCAATGGCCCTGAATGCACCTGCCATCCAGGTGTGCACCCCAGACATAGTCTGATGTGTCTGTGGTGAGGGTCTGGGTGGCGTGGGTTTGAGAGAAGGGAAGTCCCTTGTTGTGGTTGCATGCTGCTGTCCACCAAAGAAAATCTTTACTTAGACAGGGTATCATAGGTATGATAGTTTCGAGGTCTTGAGAGCGTTGACACCAAAGTCTTTTTAGGTATCATTGAAGTTTCCTCATATGCAGTCTGGCATATGGAATGAGTAGAATGCAAGATGCCATGAACCCTAGAGCACGGAGGATTTTCCTTGCGGATAACTGGGTTCTGGTCACTAGTTGAGAGACGTAGCCGGTCAGGTAAGCTTGTTTTTCTGGAGTAAGGAATGCCATCTGGGATGCTGTGTCCAGGCTTGCGCCCAAGAATACAATTTTTTGTGTGGGGACTAGTTGTTATTGTTTTTCATTGACAGTATACCCCACAGGGAGGTCAGTAGGTCCTTTACAAAGGTCAGGTGCTGTAACAGCTTTTCCTGTCTGCCTGAATCAGGCAGTCGTCTAAGTAGGTGTAAATTTTAATATTTCTTTGTCTGCAAAAAGCAATGGCTGGAGCCAGGCATTTTGTGAAAACTCTGGAAGTAGTGGATAAGCCAAAGGGAAGTGCAAAGAACTGAAAGTGCATAGATCCTGTCCTGAAACGTAGATATATCCTGCAAGATTCCCTGATTGGGATGTGTAGGTAGGCCTCTTATAGGTCTAGGGTGGCTAACCAAGCATCCTTGGAGGGCATAGGAAGAAGCTGCTGGAGGTTGAGCATTTTGAATTTTGGTATCACCATAAAGGTGCTTAGAATGGATAGATCGAGGATAGGGTGTCAGGTACCCTCTTTTCTGGGTACCAGGAAGAGTCTGGAATAGAAACCTTGGCCTATCTGGTCTGCAGGAACATGCTGTATTACCCTCATGGAAAGCAGGGAATGGACTTGCTTTTTGGCCTCTCCCCACTGGTTTTGAGGAAGATCTGGGAACCCTTTTGGGGTTGGCAGAGTGTAGAACTAAAATTTGTATCCTTGGGACACTATGTTGTGGACCCATCGGTCAATGGTAATAGAGGGCCAGTTGTTTGCATGGAAGGATAGTTCTCCTCCTAGGGACACAAGCGGTTGGGCAGAAGTAAGGGGTGGACGTGTAAAGTCATTGTGAGTTCTTACCATAAGGAGGTGGCTTAGCACTCCCTGTTTTTGAAGAGGAGACACTCCATTGCTTAGATCTCTGCATTCTCTGAGACTGCTGTCTGGGGGGGGGGGGGGGTCTGCTTCTCCTGGGTCTTGGCTGCACTGGCCTGGAGGGGGCCAGAAAGGACCAGTGCTTGGAGGGGCAATGCCTACTGAACCTCAGAGACTGGACCTGTAAAACGTCTGACTGTCTACATAGCTTTAGCTTTTTCTTCCATCATTTTTAAGACCCCTTCTACCTTGGTCCCAAACAAATTGTCTTTGTTCAATGGTGCATCCAATAATTTTGATTTGACATAGTCTGGCAAGGTCTGTTCCTTAAGCCAAGCATGCCTTCTAAGGACAGAACCAGTGACTGCTGCCCTGCAAGATGCTTCTAGGGTGTCAAAGCCACATTGCAAGGCGTGCTTAGTAACTTGGCTTGCAGAATGCATAAGCTGTTGTAATTCTTTACTTTCTGCACAAACAAGAAAGGAAGATATTTTTTGTTTGAGGAGTTCCATGGTATGCTGCTGCTATTTCAGCATATGGAACTGACAATTTAGTCCTCTGATAGCAAGAGTTGCAAAGGTGCACACTTTTTTATCCCATCTGTCTAAAGCTCAGGAATCCCTGTCTGTGGGGGTGGGATTCTTAGCTGAGGTTGTTTTCATTCCTTTAGGTCCTTGGGAGATGACCTCTGGGTCAGCAGTTGGATTTTTGAAAAGGAATTTGAGAGAGTCAGGGACTATGTAGTACCAGTCAGGTTTCCTGGAGCAGGAGGGAGGGTGTCAGGAGTCAAAATGGATTCCATAAAAACTTCATCCACAACATCCAAGACAAGAGGAATGGCTAAAGGTCTGTGCTGTGGTAAATCTAAGAATTCTTAGTCTCTTTTTTGACTGAGGATAGTCATGACATTCCCATTGGAAATGCTCCCTTAAAGTATTTAGGGTTTCAACAAATTAAAAATCCTTGGGAGGAGAGGCAGAAGGAATGGATTCCTCTGCATCAGAATCCTCATAAGCAGAGAGGGGTTGCATGTCTTCATATTCAGAAACCTCAGAGTCATCGGAGTCCTGTTCAAATAAAACTACTGGGGACAAGTCTCTTTTTTCTTTTGGAAGGGGTAGCCTGGCTTCCCCTTATAAGCATAATAAGGTCTTCTAACATTTTAAACATTTGAGATTGAGGCATGGAAGCAGGCGCCTGAGCTTGGGTCATCGGATTTTCGGCACAGTTCGTACCCTGGACTTTAGAAACTTGGAAGTTTTAGAAAGAACTGAAGACACAAAACAAGTCGTCGGTTTGTGTCGAGTATCGGTAGTGCGGAGAACTTCCTCGGAAGCCAGTGCCTGTTCAGCAGCTCCGGACCCATTCAAGGTAGAGACATTCACAGGATCCACAGGATCCTTAGTCGAAGAAGAGTCTCCGAACGGGTCTCAGTAGCAGCCTGTGAATCCACAGAAGCGGACATCAGGGGTTGCAAAAGTGCCTCACTGAGGACCGGAGAACTGACGACTAGCTTAACAGAAGCGTCGTCGGCAATTTTGGACGTGTGCGGTCTGTCTCCGTTTCTATCCTTATGTTTTTTCGAATATAGGTAATCGGGTGGCTTACCGAAGACATATAGGAATACGAGGACTGAGAGTAAAAATATTTAGCTACAATAAGAGCCCGACAATGTACAGTTCTGCCGTTGAACAAAGCACAAAAGCGACAGCAAAGGACATCGTGGTCTGGGCCTAAACAGGTGACACAGTAAGAATGGAAGTCTCGCTGTGGTATTTGCTTTCCACAGGCGAGACCATTATTAACTTTTTCTGACATTGGTTAAAGCAAGAAAAAAAGATTCCCCAACGGGGTACTTAGCTTTAGAAGACTTCAACTTCAATTCAGAAACGAAAACTCAGGTAGCGGCCGAATGGCACTCATGCGAACTGCTTCTGCTTCAGGCTCTTCAGCAAGAAAGACTGAGGTAATGGTGCCGGCTTGCCTGTTTTTATACCACTGATGACCTGATGTCAGTCCTGGAGTGACAGCAACCGACGCAGAAATACTACGCCTCTGGGATTCGGGCCGACTGAGGGCTACGCCTGGCAGGATAACCCAAGTGAGATGACTGCAATAGTGAGACACGAAGAATATCAGGATGTCGAATAATGCCAACTTTGCATTCATCAGTATGATATTCGACACTGTAGGCTAACTAAACATGTAGGACGTTGCACATGTGGTTGTACAAATAAACAGATTACATTCTTAATCTCGACCTTTTAATGGTAAACTCATATATATACATATATATATATATATATATATATATATATACATATATATATATATATATATATATATATACACACATATATATATATATATATATATATATATATATATATATATGTATATCTATACACACACACACATGTATATACAAACATATATATATATATATATATATATATATATATATATATATATATATATATATATATATATATACACACAAACACACATACAAATATATGTATATTTAGGTTTACACCTTTAACATGCTGAAAAACTTATGCTTGAGTGTTCACTTACCCAAACCACATTGTCGATAATTGTTGAAAATAACACCTTGAGCACATTCATGTGTGAACTGGTCACTTTATGAAAGTCGACATTCAGGAAAGTCGACTTTCACCGAAACTACCTGCACTTCTGGATTTCTTCTGCAAAAGATTTGCAGGGAGGTAAAGCCCACTTGACGCCACACCCCCTGCTACTTATATATACAAACTCTGAGATCGCACTACAGTGAGAGAAAGAGTACATTTCCCAATCCCCACTATAGCGCAATCTCCACTCAAAATGCAAAATTCACAACAGCGAATTTATTTTATTTTATTATTTATTTTATTTATTTTATTTATTTTATTTTACATTTGTTAACCGGGCTAGTCTGGCTGGATACATGTCCATTTTCAGCAGAGGCCCGAGGAGAAAAGCTCCACTATCAAAAACTAAAATACACTACAGTTTATAAAGTAACTCGTAATACTAACTATACAAATAAATCTAAACTAATATAGTATTATATGGCTACATACAAGTACAAATACGTTTTTGATGTAAAAACCTGAGTAGATGACAATTAAAATTCAGTCGGAGACTGAGGAGAAAAGTTTCAGTGTCAACATAACAATTTAAAGTAGAAAAATATCTATAGTAGTTAGTCATGAACAACAAGTAGGTATTAGTTGTAAGTATAAAAGTGGTTAAAAATATAGTGTGAACATGCAGGTTAGTGGTGAAAAGAGATTTTAAGAGGCTAAAGAAAGTATAAAGGCAAGAATGACATAGAGAGAAAGGAAAATAAAGTACGGCTACTGTTGGGTACAGGAATTCTGGACTTAGTGAGGTTAGGAGCTAGCAGTAGGAAAAGGAGAGGGGGAAAAATAAAAGTTAGAGAGGAATTGCAAGAGGTAAAACAGGATTATAGGAAGTCAGCTAAAAGAAGCAGGAGACAGACAATCAAAGAGGTCAGAGGGGAGTCAAACAGAACTGAGAACAGAAGAATAGAGATAAATAAAGGGACTGTGGAAGTCAGTTTAAGTTAGAACAGAAGAGCAAAAGTGCACATGTGCAGACTGAAGAGAGTAGTAAGTTTGCTGGGGTCAGTCAGGATTGGAGCAAGGGCATAGCCAGTGAGTTATTAGGTGCGTTTTCATCTGTTTTTTGAAAAGCTGACATGAGTCTAGGGAGGTCAGTTCTGTGGGGAGTTTATTCCAGTAAGAACCAACAATGTTTGCAAATAAGGAATCTCCTGATTTATTGTGAGATTTCACAGTAGTAACTAGTACCTTGTTAGCTGATCTAAGTGAAGTGAGATTTTTATAAGGAGTGATGAGTTTATTTAGTATGGGTGTGTTGGAAGGGTGATGTAGAATTTTAAAAGTGATGATTAGCTGCTGTAGTAGTATTAGGTTGGGAAGTTCAAGCCAGTTTAGTTTTTTTAAGTTAAAACAGTGATGAGTTTGGAATAGAGAGCCAGTGGCAAATGTGGCTATACTGTGGTAGGCGGTATTCAGTTTTTGAAGATTAGCTTTAGAAATATTGATAAAGGAAGGAGAGGCATACAATAATGTAGAAATGAGGTGAGTCTGGGCTAGAGTCACTCGGGTAGTAGTAGTAAGGAAGGGCTTAAGTCTGTAAAGAGCACCCATCTTTTTATTGACTGACTTGATAGTTAAGTCAATGTGATAGTCAAAATTTAGCTGATTGTCTATGGTTATACCTAGCAGCTTAGTGGACGAGTCAGGTTGGATGACAGTGCCATTGCATGATACAATGGAAAAAGTGATAGGGGTGGATTTAGAGGTAGGGGTGAAAAGTAGTAGTTTGGTTTTTTTGGGGTTTAGGAGGAGACAGATATGTTGGAACCATTTTTCTGCTGCAGTGAAAACCACCTGGGTAGCGGAGTGGAGTTGTGCTGGTGATGAAGCAGAGCAGATGAGAGTGGAATCATCTGCATACTGAATACAAGTGGATGAAGGGAGGGAAGCGGACAGGTTATTTATGAAAATAGAGAAAAGTAGGGGACCTAGGATGGATCCTTGTGGAACGCCAATAGTAATTGGGAGTTGAGAGGATAGATGACTGTCCCAGAGGACTGCTTGTTTTCTATTAGTCAGGTAAGAGTTGAACCACTGTAGTGCTTGTGAGTCTAGTGAGAGGGATTGTAGGGTATCGAGGAGAAGTTTATGGTTGACCATATCGAATGCTTTAGAGAGGTCTAAGAATATTGCAGAGGTGAACAGGTTGTTGTTGCGGTTTCTATTGATAGAGTCAGTGAAGGAGAGAAGGGCAGTTGAAGTACTGTGGTAGGGTCTAAAACCATGTTGTGAGTCTACAAGCAAATTGTTATTTAAGAGGTAATGTAGAAGTTGATGGTGAATGCAGCGTTCCATTATTTTGGAAAGAGGAGATAGTAGGGCAATAGGCCGAAAATTGGAGAGTTCGTTGGAGTTACCTCCTTTATGGAGGGGAATAATATGGGAGATTTTCCAACAGGATGGTATTTTGGATTCAGTTATGGTTCTGTTTATTAAGATAGAGACTGGGTAGGCTATCTCGGATGCAGCTAGTTGCAGATATTCAGCTGGAAGCTTATCTGCAGAAGGGTTGCAGGGTTTGAGTTTGGATAGTAGCTTGTGGATGTAGGTTGTTGAGACAGTATTGAGCTTTAGTATGTGTGTGCTGTTTTGAGTGGTGATAGATTGGAGGGTTGAGGGGGGAGTCATGGTACTTGCAAGTGAGGTGACTGTCTGAGAGAAGAAGTTGTTGAAATTGTCGGCTATTATGTTCGGTTCGGTTTGTGCTAGGCTATCTGGGGTAGGTGTTTTGGTGTTGCCTGGGTGGAGTAGTTTGTTTATTCCTGACCAAAATTGTTTAGGGTTTTGGTGTTGGTTCTGTTGGTATTGAAGGTGGTAGTTTTTCTTGTCCTGAATGGTAAGCTTCTTAGTTTTATTTCTCAGTTGTTTGAAGTTTTGATGGTCAGTTGGATTTTTTGTGGACCTCCATTTAGACCATAGTTTATTTCTAGCTCTCATAGTTTGTTTAGTTGTTTTAGAGAGCCAAGGGGCTGCTTTGGATTTGACTCTGACTAAGCGGGATGGAGCATGTTGGTTAAGAATTTGTAGGAAGGTGGTATTGAAATGGGTTACAGCCTCATCTATTGGGAGGTATTTTAGAGTAGACCAGTTGTATTCCTTGAGTTCATTCTGAAAGGATGCTAGGTTAAAGTTTGTTTTGTTGTGTTTGGTACGATAAGTAGTTGGTTTGGGATTGTTGAATTTTTGTTTAGTGATAAAGGTAAGGAGGTGGTCACTGATATTGTCAGGGAGTATTCCTGTTTTGTAGGAGAGGGGATTGTTGTTGGTCAATATCCAGTCTAGAATGGTTTGTTTGTGGGTTGATTTATTTATTCGAGTAGGTGAGTTAATAGTTTGATGAAAGTTAAAGAGATTAAGGTGGATGGAGGGTGAGGGGGATTTGCAGGAGTTCCAGTCAATGTTAAAATCACCTAGGAGTATGGTTTCTTGGGGAAAGCTACAGGAGGCCCAGCTAAGGATATTTTCTAGGGTATTGATGTTCTTACCTGGGGGGATGTAGGAACATATAAGGTTAATAGATTTGGATTTATTTACTTGGAGTTTGGTGCAAAGTATTTCAGCATTTGCTGGGGAGGGGGGCAAGGAGTTAATTAAGGCTACCTGAAGTTGAGAGTTGTATAGGATGGCGACTCCTCCACCCTTTTTATTAGGACGATCTAGCCTTAAGGTACTATAGCCTGGGGGAGTAAATTCATTATCTTTGGTGCTGGGTTTAAGCCAGGTTTCTGTGAGACAGAGGATATCAAAGGCATAGAAATCAATTAAGGCATGGAGTTGTGTTATTTTATTATTAATGCTACGAATATTTAAGTGAGCAATGGAGAGGGAGTCAGTGGAGAAGGGCGTGCTAGTAGTGTTAGCTATATGGCTTGAAGGAGTGGGATTGGGGATGGTATTGGGACCTGGGTTGGGGTGGATGTCCCCATGTATCAATAAAAGTGTTTGTGTGGTTTGAAAGATATTTGTGTACTTGATGGCTATTAGATAGAACCGTTTGGAGGTTGTGAGTCTGTAATGGTGTAATTTATGGAAACGAGGGGGAAGGTAGGGACTGGTTGAAAGTATATTAATGTGGGTTTTGTCAGGACCAGGAAGTGTAGTTGTACTATGTTTGGTTACTACAGGAGGTTGGCTAAGCCTGAGATGTTCGTAGGAGGTAAGAGTGTAGTAGTAAAGCAGGATGTTAAGTAGGAGAAGAGGAATTATTGAGTTAAGGGTTAAAGGCATAATTTTTATAGAGTGAAAGTTTGTAAGTATAGGACTTCACGGTGTAAAGTATTAGGAAAAGTTAGTATGGATTTGCTAGATGAGAGAGGGTGTGGTTATGTGACTAAGGGGTTAAGTGGTAGATGTGCAGGAAGTTGCTGTTGTGAATTCAACATTTTTTTTTTGCTAAAATGTAAATTTGATAAGTTATTTTCAGACCGCACAGGTCACTGACGACATTTTAAAGGTAAACCGCATAGATATATATATATATATGGGTACGTGTCACTTCATCTACAACTCATTTCACCTAAACTCATTTCACTGAGACCAAATCACCTAATTTCACCTAAAACTCATTTCACTGACAAGTAGTACAATACGGCAAGTCAAAGGTATATGTCCTTTTTCGCACTGCAGTGCGATCCTGGTGTTAGTACATATAGTTAGAGGGGGTAGCCCCCCACTTACTTTGGTTTTATTGTGTCTGGTTTTGTTTTACATTATTTGGTAAAAGCCAACTGGGGGGGCTGCGCCCACACCCCGTTACTATATATACAAACAGCAGGATCGCACTACAGTGGGGGAAAGGACATTGAACTGCTTTACAGTTCGACCTGTCAGTGAAATGAGTTTTTGTAAAATGAACTTTAGGTGAATTGGTCTCAGTGAAATGAGTTTCAATGTGTATGTATGTATATATGCGTAGATATATATATATACACACACACACACACACATACATATATATATTAGTTTAGTATACATACATATATATATATATGTGTGTGTGTGTGTGTGTGTGTATATATATATATATATATATATATATATATGTGTGTGTGTGTTTGTATAGATTATATATATCTGTACACACACACACACACACATATATATATATATATATATATATATATATATATATCTAGGGTTTACGAGATGCCAGGGAGAGATAGTACCTCTGATGGGTGAACATGTCGTGCTCTTCAGAGTAGTTCATCTACCCTGGCCCTCACCTGACACTAAGCTCTCACCTGTGACTCCTCGCAGCTGTTTGCATGCAACAGCGGCCACATCCCAGGCAGCGATTCCACTGGCCGGCTAAACCAGGTGAGGGTAGCCGATGGGTTTGCAACCCTCTGCGAGTCCGGGCTTGTCTACTTTTGCATGCAAAGACTAGATCCGGCAGACCGTGTGGAGGAAATCACTAGACTGATTCAACGGGCAGGAAAGCGGACTCAGCAAAGTGATGTGGAGCACAAATAGGGCACAGTGAGACATATTAGGACACTACTGGCCATCTACTGCATCCAGACCCATCTCCAGTCATGTCGACTATGTCCTGCTACTGGATCAAGATAGGCTGGGATGAGAGAGTGAGACTGACGATTTGCAAAACTCTCTCTCACTATAATCGAATTCACACGCAAATCAAGACATCACCCCCCCTCCCAGTCCTGTGGCGATGGGTGAATGACGAAGCAGCACAACCTCCCACACAGGTGGCCCAGAGCAATGGGTCGCTCTCTACTGGACTGAAGCAGCAGTAGAGTTCAGCAGCCCCCTGGGTGTCTGAGCAGCCCTATTTAGGAACGCTCTGTTCACCTCCATGGTCTGAGGAAGGGGTTGGAAAAGGTGCCCTAAAAATTGCCTGCTTCATCCTACCCCTGGCCTGCTTGCCGCAGCAGGTGGGATCCCAACCATGCGGTCGAATCACAAAGAAAAAAATCACTGGTGACTTTGCTCACCACTGGCACATGGAATGAACGCACACTCGTGGATAGCTCCAAAACAGATAGACCTAAGAGACGGACAGCACTTGGTGCAAGAGAGCCCGGCAGGTATAACATCCAAATAGCAGCCCTCAGTGAGACCAGGTTTGCAGACAAAGGCCAGGTGACAGAATTTAAAACCGGTTATACTTTTTTTTGGAGTGGCCGTAGCAGCGATGACCATTGTGAAGCAGGAGTGGGTTTCACCATCAAATCTAATCTGATGAGCAAATTACCCAACCTCCTTAAAGGATTCAATAACTGACTCATGTCTCCGCGGCTCCCCCTTAAAGGAAAATGTCATGCCACCTTCATCAGTGTATATGCCCCCACCATGATGAATCCAGAGGAAATTAAAGACAAGTTTTATGAAGACCTGGAGTCCCTCATAGCATCTGTGCCCAAGATGGATAAGCTCATCATCTTAGGTGACTTCAGTGCCAGAGTTGGTACAGACAACCAGACATGGGAGGATGTCATTGGGAGGAATGGAGTCGGCAAAAGTAACAGCAATGGTCATCTACTTCAGAAGACCTGCGCAGCTCATGACCTGCTGATCACAAACACAGTCTTCCGCCTACCCAACTGCAACAAGATGTCCTGGATGCATCCACGCAGCAAGCACTGGCATCTCATTGATTATGTCATAGTAAGGAGAAGGGACAGGCAGGATGTTAGAGTGACTAAGGCCATGTGTGGCGCAGACTGCTGTACAGACCACAGACTCATCCTCTCAAAACTCAACATGCACATTCAGCCTAGGTGGCGTCCACAGGGGGAAAAAGACCAATAGGCGCTTGAATGTCAGCAGGTTAGAACAGCATTCTGTGTGCCAGAACCTCAGGGAGGACCTTGACAGTAAGCTTGACCAACTCAGCTTTGGCACCAACAGCGTAGAAGAAGACTGGGCAGCCTTTAGGGATGTGGTGTACAATACTGCTCTCGCTCATTTGGACCTGAACACACACCAGGACTGGTTTGATGACAATGATGAAGACATTCAGAAGCTGCTGGATAAGAAGCGTGAAGCCTTCAGATCCATCCAGGAAGACACTACATCCGTTTTCAAGAAAGCAGCCTATAACTCCATCAAAAGCAAGGTGCAAGCAAGGCTCAGAGAGATGCAAGACTCCTGGCTTAGCAGAAAGGCACATGAGATCAAAAAGTACACTGATAGCAACCACTCCAAGCGTTTCTATGATGCCCTGAAGGCCATCTACGGGCCACAGTCCTGTGGAACATCACCACTGCTCAGTGCCGATGGGTCCAACCTGCTTACTGACAAGAAAGCCATCCTGGAAAGATGGGCTGAGCACTTTAACAATGTCCTGAATATGTCCTGAATAGGCCTTCCTCTATCAATACTGAAGTCATTGACAGCATGCCGCAAGTAGCCATTAACACCTCCCTGGAAGAACCTCCAAAGGAATCAAGAGGTTAAGGAAGCAATTAAGCTTCTCTCAATAGTAAAGCACCAGGCTCTGACTCCATTCCTGCTGAAATCTACAAGACGGGGGACCAGTCTTGTTACAGAAGCTCACTGAGCTGTTTCAAACCATGTGGCAACAGGAGGTTACCCCTCAGGAGCTAAAGGATGCCTCCTTGTCCATCTTTATAAGACAAAGGGTAACAGGCAGTCTTGTGACAACTGCAGAGGAATCTCTCTCCTGGTCATTGCTGGCAAAATCCTTGCCAGAGTCCTCCTCAACCATCTCATTCAACACATGGGAGATGGACACTTGCCAGAGAGTCAGTGCGGCTTTAGAGAAAGCCGAGGGACACTGGACATGACATTTGCAGCACATCAAATTCAGGAGAAGTGCCAGGAACAAAACAGGGCCCTTTATACAATGTTCGTGGACCTGACTAAACCCTTTGACACAGTTAGTCATGAGGGGCTATGGCGGACCATGGAAAAGTTTGGCTGCCCATGCAAATTTATCAGTATGGCGCACCAATTCCATGATGGCATGCTTGCTTGAGTACTGTACTGGACAACTGAGACTACTCTGATGCCTTCTCAGTCACCAACGGAGTTAAGCATGATATTCTCGGCCATGCTGGCAGATGACTTCTGCAATGATGATGAAACCAGCATCAAGATTAGATACAGGAATGATGGCAGGCTGTTCAACCTGTGGAGGCTACAAGCCAAGACCAAGGTTGAAGAGGACTTTCTGAGCGATTTCCTGTTTGCAGATGACTGCGCACTCAACACTGCCACAGACGCACAGATGCAGCAGAGTATGAACTGCTTTTCCACTGCCTGCAGAAACTTTGGCTTCACAATTAATACCAAGATGATTGAGGTTTTGCATCAGCCTGCACTGCAGAAGACGTATGCAGAACCAAGTTTCACAGTTGAAGGTGAGATCTTGAAGGTTGTTGACAAATTTACATACCTTGGCAGCACACTCTCCAGATTTGTGAACATTCATGATGAGGAAGCCACACATCACCAAGTTAAGCTCCGCATATGGACGGTTGCAGGAGTCAGTGCGGGAGAAGGGAGTGGAGAGACATTAAACTGTCCACAAAGCTAAAGGTGTACAAGGCAGTTATACTGCCCACATTATTGTATGCCTGTTAGACATGGACTGTGTATGAGCATTATGCCAAAAAGCTGAATCACTTCCATATGAACTGCTTAAGAAGGCTGCTGAAAACTACCTGGCAGGACAAAGTTCCAGACACAGCTGTCCTCTCCCAAGCTGGACTGATAATACATACTAGGTGTACACACCCTTTAGTGATGACCCAGTATAGTTACGGACTTAGGCGCACACAAATACAGTAATCTAACCTTTGACAACCACATGTCTACAGTAGTGAGGAAATCATTCTATGTTGCACAACTTATAAACAAAGGCATGGCATCTAGATCCAACAAAGTCATTGCTCCACTGTATTTGTCATTCGTCAGACCTGTCATTGAGTACAATGCCCCCTTTGGTATGTACCTAACTAGGCATGCTGAGGAGAGCCCAAGTCAGGTGAGCAGGCCACCTTGTACATATGCCAGACACACGCCTCCCCAAGAGACTGTTTTATGGTGAACTTGCAGTAGGCAAACGCATAAAAGGTGGGCAGAAAAAGTGCTTCAAGGATACACTGAAAGTCTCTCTGAAGAGCTTCGGCATTGACCAGGACTCCTGGGAAATCCTAGTACAAGACCACCCACCTAGTGAAACTACATCAGCAAAGGTGCTATCTCCTATGAGCAGAGCAGAACTGCAGAGGCACAGAGGAAGCGTGAGCTGTGTAACTCCACAGCCAACTCATTGCCAACCAAATAAAATGACCACTTGTGCCAAACATGTGGCAGAACTTTCCAAGCCTGCATCAGATTGATCAGCCACAGACAGACGCAAAGTACTCAGTTAACCACCTCGACGTGATGTCTTTGGTCATCGTCGACAATGACGGATTAACAACAACATATATATTTTCGTTTAAAATCTGGACTTTTTTTTTTATTTTCTTTTTTT